>NC_048319.1:13396541-13459762 GCF_013100865.1 Trachemys scripta elegans | reverse complement strand
TCCCCGGTTAGATTCCTTATTTTAAGCTTCCTATCCTATCCTTTTTTTTTTTTTTTTTTTTTTCACTTCGTTGTGTCCCTCGATTTGATTTTTGTCCAACGTTTGGGTCTAGTTAGTTGCAAAAGAGAAATTATTACAGCTTGTGAAACAAAACGAATCTGCTTCTCTGGAGGGGATAGGGGAAATAGTAGTCACCTGCCTAACTAACCTGGCCCCATTGCTAATCGAGAACACAAAAACTTGCAGAGTTTCCTGAGGAAGTGCCGCACGTTTAAAGTCTGTATGACTGTTGTCAAGTTGTGGGCTTGGATTCCTATCTGGTTCCAGGAGAATCTTAAATTCTGATGTTTTGAGTACAGTTTAAGTCAGGTGGGTGGGCAGAGGATCTGTGTGGACTTGGCTGATGTTGATCAAGAGTCAAATGGCTGAGAGCCAAGTCACCATTTTGGAATGAGAGCATCTCCTTGGTACAGAAACCTTATGGGTATTAACAATAAAATTGGGTTGAGACATCTTTTGGGCATGTTCTGTCGCACTCCACCCATCATCCCATTTTCCTTCCACAGTTTCTTGAAGGACTCTGAGTCTTTGCTTCCCATTGTAGCTCTCCTTCTGTGGTCCCACTGAGAATTCCTTATCATTCGTGAATGCTCTGCTGCTGACAGTCTCCTCTGCTGCTCTAAGGGCTTGTCTACACTACGAGTTAAGTTGACGTGAGGCAGCTTACATGGACCTACCAGTAGAGGTGTACACACTGCAATGCTCCTCCCGCCAGTTTAACTCTCCTGCCACACCGACATCTGAAAACCACCTCAACGAGAGGCATAGCTGTTAGGGTGACATAGTTAGAGTGATGCAGTGTCAGTATAAACACGGCATTGCTTGTGTTGTCCTAAGTGGTCTCCAGGAGGTGTCCCACAATGCCCAGTGTGACTGCTCTGGTCACTGGTTTGAGCTCTGCTGCTCTGCAGCCAGGTACACAGGCATGTGCCCCTTCCCTTTTAAAACCCTGGACATTTTTGAAATTGTTCTAGTTTGCTCGGCATGGAGAGCTCCCACAGAACCTGCCGAGCTGACCATCCTGGCTCCCCACAGCAAACACGCCCCTGCCTGGAGTACACTGGAGGTGGTGGATCTGCGTCGGTGGGGAGAGGAGGCTGCGCACTCACAGCTCCGCTCTAGCCGCAGGAACTTTGATACCTATGGGCAAATGGATTGTGGCATGGAGGAGAAGGGATACAATAGGGACATGCAGCAGTGCTGGGCAAAAATCAAGGCGCTGAGGCAGGTGTCCCAGAAGGCAAGAGCGGCCAATAGTTGCTCTGGTGCAGCGCCAAACGTATGCAGTTTCTACAAGGAGCTGCATGCCATCCGCGGCGGCAGCTCCCCCTCCACTGCCAAGAGCCTTGTGGATATTTAGGGGGGGCTGGAGACAGTGACCAGTGCTTTGAACTTCAAGAACAGCGTAGTGCATGAGGAAGTGGAGCTAGAGGAAGGTGGGGGACCGGGACATCCGGTGGTGTGACAAATCAGGCCTTTTTTTTTTAACTTCCGAGGGGTCTAGCCAGTCCCAGCACTCCAGTTTTGAGTTGCCTGAGGAAGGAGAGGGAAGCTCCAGTAAGTACTCATTGTGCTTCAGGATTGCAGGGAGACATGGCAATGTTCTGCTTTTTAATTGGGGTAGAAGAGGGATTGAAAAAAACGGTAACAGTTTATATCTGCTGCTCATTCCTCTCTGCATCTAGACAGAGGGGCCCCTCTGGAAAAAGTTAGTTTATGCACACTAGGATATCCCGGGAATCCTCCATAGAGATCTCTAAGAAACTTCCCTGGAGGCAATCAGCAATCCTCTGCCCAAGGTTTCTTGGGAGGGCTGCCCTGTTTCTTCCCCCGTCGTAAGAAACTTTGCTGTACCAATCAGCAATTACTTCTGCAGGCACCAGAGCAGCACACAGGCGTGCAGCGTAAGGACCCAGTCTGCAGCCGCACGCCTGCAGGAGCTGCACCTTTGCAGCCTCAGTTACCCTCAGGAGTGAGATATCAGCTATCGCCCCCGCCTGTGGAAATGGTGCCAGTATTCAGAACAGTAGCTCTACGTGCGTGCAGTGATACCCCGCTGAAATCCTCCTCTTTATCCCTTCTTGACCGACCCCCCCCCCCCCCCCCCCCCCCCTACGGTGCAAGAAAACAATGCCTGGCTCAATACATTACATAAACACACGTTACTGTGGCTCATTGTCAAAATTCTCCTTCAAAGCCTCCCTGATTTGAATAGCTCCTGGTGAGCTCCTCTAACAGCCCTGGTATCTGGCTGCTCAAAAGCAGCAGCCAGTCAATCCACCTCAATGCTCCAGCCCTGTGGAAGCGTCTCCCCCTTAGCTTCACAAATGTTATGCAGAGCACGGCAGGCTGCTATGACCATGGGACTATTTTCCTCAGTGAGGTCTAATCTGCCAAAGAGGCAGCACCAGCGCCCCCTTTAAGCAGCCAAAGGCAGATTCAGTAGTCAGTAGCCTGTTATTGGAGTGCTCCTGCATTCAAGGTTGCCAGTGTACGACTTCATGAGCCAAGGGAGCAAGGGATAGGCTGGGTCTCCCAGGATCACTATTGGCATTTCTACATTCCCGTGGAAATTTTCTGGTCTGGAAAGAAAGTCCCTGTTTGCAGCTTTCTGTACAGGCCAGTGTTCCTCAAGATGAAAGGGTCTTGCACCTTCTCTGATCAGCCTGTGTTGATGTCCGTGAAATGACCCCAGTGATCCACCAGTGCTTGCAATACCATGGAATAGTAGCCCTTTCTGCTGCTGTACTCCTTCACAAGGTTGTCTGGGGCCAAAATGGGGATATGTGTGCCATCTATCGCCCTGCTGCAGTTAAGGAATCCCATTGCCACAAAACCATCCACTATTTCACGCACATTGCCTGGAGTCACAGGCCTTCCTAGCAGCAGGCGATTAATGGCCCTGCACACTTGTATAACTGCAACCCTCACGGTGGACATCCCCACTCCAAACCTATTCGCGACTGATGGGTAGCTGGCTGGCGTTGCCCACTTCTACACAGTGATCACCACTTGCTTCTCCAAAAGTTAGGGCAGCTCTCATTTGGGAATTGTTCCTGCTTTGAGCAGGGGGTTGGACTAGATGACCTCCTGAGGTCCCTTCCATCCCTGATATTCTATGATTCTATGATTCATTTTAGTGTCCTTGCACCAGAGGGCTGGGGCGAGCTCCACACACAGTTCCAGGAAGGTTTCAGAGTTGCAGCTGTGTTAGTCTGTATCCGCAAAAAGAACAGGAGTACTTGTGGCACCTTAGAGACTAACAAATTTATTAGAGCATAAGCTTTCGTAGGCTACAGCCCACTTCTTCGCATGCATATAGAATGGAACATATATTGAGGAGATATATATACACACATACAGAGAGCATGAACAGGTGGGAGTTGTCTTACCAACCCTGAGAGGCCAATTAAGTAAGAGAAAAAAACTTTTGAAGTGATAATCAAGCTAGCCCAGTACAGACAGTTTGATAAGAAGTGTGAGAATACTTACAAGGGGAGATAGATTCAATGTGTGTAATGGCTCAGCCATTCCCAGTCCCTATTCAAGCCTAAATTGATTGTATCT
This sequence comes from Trachemys scripta elegans, assembly GCF_013100865.1. NCBI lineage: Eukaryota > Metazoa > Chordata > Testudines > Emydidae > Trachemys > Trachemys scripta. Next base: position 13,456,135 of record NC_048319.1, on the reverse strand, counting down.
AGTTTGCATATCAATTCCAGCTCAGCAGTCTCTCGTTGGAGTCTGTTTTTGAAGCTTTTCTGTTGTAAAATAGCCACCCGCACGTCTGTCATTGAATGACCAGACAGGTTAAAGTGTTCTCCCTCTGTTTTTTGAGTATTATGATTCCTGATGTCTGATTTGTGTCCATTAATTCTTTTGCGTAGAGACTGACCGGTTTGGCCAATGTACATGGCAGAGGGGCATTGCTGGCACATAATGGCATAGATCACATTGGTAGATGTGCAGGTGAACGAGCCCCTGATGGTATGGCTGATGTGATTAGGTCCTATGATGATGTCACTTGAATAGATATGTGGACAGAGTTGGCATCGGGCTTTGTTGCAAGGATAGGTTCCTGGGTCAGTGTTTTTGTTCAGTGATGTGTGGTTGCTGGTGAGTATTTGCTTCAGGTTGGGGGGTTGTCTGTAAGCGAGGACAGGTCTGTCTCCCAAGATCTGTGAGAGTAAAGGGTCATCTTTCAGGATAGGTTGTAGATCTCTGATGATGCGCTGGAGAGGTTTTAGTTGGGGGCTGAAGGTGACAGCTAGTGGTGTTCTGTTATTTTCTTTGTTGGGCCTGTCTTGTAGGAGGTGACTTCTGGGTACTCGTCTGGCTCTGTCAATCTGTTTTTTCACTTCAGCAGGTGGGTATTGTAGTTTTAAGAATGCTTGATAGGGATCTTGTAGGTGCTTGTCTCTGTCTGAGGGATTGGAGCAAATGCGGTTGTATCTTAGAGCTTGGCTGTAGACAGTGGATCGTGTGGTGTGTCCTAGATGGAAGCTGGAGGCGTGTAGGTAAGTATAGCGGTCAGTAGGTTTCTGGTATAGGGTGGTATTTATGTGATCATCGCTTATTAGTTCCAGGAAGGTGGCTTTGCACATCCAAAAGTTCTGCAGTTACTGCTTGTCATCCCAGACCTGCATAATGATGCGATCCCACCACTTGGTGCTAGTTTCTCGCACCCAGGACCAATGGTCCACTGTGTGCAGCTGCTCTGTGAATGCCAAAATCAACCTTGAATTGTTTCTGTCCATGTCACACAGCAGGGCAGACACCACGGTGTCATCATCAGATTCCCAACTCATGAAAGAAATACTGCATATTGTGTTCATCACGCTCATCACAAGACTGGAAAGCAGGCAGATCCATGCTTTCTGCTAGAGATGGCGGGCGCACAGTTTACAGGGTCTGTTGAAAAGCAGCATGAAATGTACTAGGAAGCCCATGGAATGATGGGACAGAGAAAACTGCATCATGGGATACTCAGTCTGCCCAGAGGAGGCTTTGCAAACCCTTCCCAGAACACCCAGTGGCAGCTGGTCATGAGTTGCACATTGGGATTGCTATCCACAGTTCACCAGTCTCTGTTGATGCAAGAGCACCTACCGTGGACACGCTCTGCTGACACCAGTTTTAATTACAGCAGTGGATGAAAGTCAACTTAACTCTGTAGTATAGACATGGCCTAACTGTTCTCACTTCTACCACTGACCCACACCTTCATCAGGGCATTGCAGTCTGCTTAATACAGACATCCTCTCCTTGTGGCCTCATGTTGACTCTATAGGTATCTATCTTTAGTGTCTGTTTAAATTGTTTATCACCTTTGAAAGTGGATTAAGCTAATTCAGAATAAGGCACTCTTATTCCAGAATAAGTGTGACCACATATGGAGTTAATCAGGCATAGCTAATCCACTTTAAATTCACAGCCTACCTTATTCCAGACTCATTTTTGTGTGCAAATAAATCCTTAGGCCCAGCTTTTTAAAGATAATTAGGCATTGCGGTGCTCACCCTAACTGATTTAGCAGATTAAATTTCATTTACAAAAGGGATTTAGTTACTTAGGAGCCCAAATTTCATTGAAGTCAACGGGAGGCTTTCCATTGGCTGTAGTGGGAGATATGTAAGGCCACAGACTAGGGCTGCACAACCCTTTCCCTGATGCGTCCTGTTCGTTGGCTCCTTTGAGCCATAACTGCATATACAGACCGGCTTGGGCATGTCAACATTTGCAGCTTTCTCCATTCTGTGAGGCTGGGAGAATTTTTAAAGACTCACTCCCACAAATTATGCACTGGGGAATGCTCTGGTTCTCTTCTCCATGTCCTTGCCCACCTTTCTCATAAATCCCCTCCCGCACAGACTTTGAAGCAGCTGTTCACCTAGTGATGAGAGCAGACCATGCAAAAGCTAGTGGTTTTGCTAGTAAGGCATTTGATACGGTCTCGCATGATATTCTTATCGATAAACTAGGCAAATACAATTTAGATGGGGCTACTATAAGGTGGGTGCATAACTGGCTGGATAACCGTACTCAGAGAGTTGTTATTAATGGTTCCCAATCCTGCTGGAAAGGCGTAACGAGTGGGGTACCGCAGGGGTCTGTTTTGGGACCGGTGCTGTTCAATATCTTCATCAACGACTTAGATATTGGCATAGAAAGTACGCTTATTAAGTTTGCGGATGATACCAAACTGGGAGGGATTGCAACTGCTTTGGAGGACAGGGTCATCATTCAAAATGATCTGGACAAATTGGAGAAATGGGCTGAGGTAAACAGGATGAAGTTTAACAAAGACAAATGCAAAGTGCTCCACTTAGGAAGGAAAAATGAGTTTCACACATACAGAATGGGAAGAGACTGTCTAGGAAGGAGTACGGCAGAAAGGGATCTAGGGGTTATAGTGGACCACAAGCTAAATATGAGTCAACAGTGTGATGCTGTTGCAAAAAAAGCAAACATGATTCTGGGATGTATTAACAGGTGTGTTGTGAGCAAGACACGAGAAGTCATTCTTCCGCTCTACTCTGCTCTGGTTAGGCCTCAGCTGGAGTATTGTGTCCAGTTCTGGGCACCGCATTTTTAAAAAGATGTGGAGAAATTGGAAAGGGTCCAGAGAAGAGCAACAAGAATGATTAAAGGTCTTGAGAACATGACCTATGAAGGAAGGCTGAAAGAATTGGGTTTGTTTAGTTTGGAAAAGAGAAGACTGAGAGGGGACATGATAGCAGTTTTCAGGTATTTAAAAGGGTGTCATAAGGAGGAGGGAGAAAACTTGTTCACCTTAGCCTCTAAGGATAGAACCAGAAGCAATGGGTTTAAACTGCAGCAAGGGAGGTCTAGGTTGGACATTAGGAAAAAGTTCCTAACTGTCAGGGTGGTTAAACACTGGAATAAATTGCCTAGGGAGGTTGTGGAATCTCCATCTCTGGAGATATTCAAGAGTAGGTTAGATAAATGTCTATCAGGGATGGTCTAGATGGTATTTGGTCCTGCCATGCGGGCAGGGGACTGGACTCGATGACCTCTCGAGGTCCCTTCCAGTCCTAGAATCTATGAATCTATGAATCTATGGTTAAGATGCTGGACCAGAGCTCTGGGTTCCGTTCCCGGCTCCTCTACTGACTTTCTGAGCAGCGTTGGGCAAGTTGCTTAGTCTTTCTCTGCCTCAGTTTCCCACCTGTAAAAGGAGGATAATAGCTCTGCCTTTCTCCCCCACCTTTTGTCTACTTGGAGCAAGGATTGTCTCTTGCTGCCTTAATACAGTGTTCAGTGCGGTGGAGCCCTGAGCTCAATTGCAACTTGATGCTATTGCAACCATAGATATGTAATAAAGTCATTAAAGTTCCTGTGCAATGAATCAGCTTTGTTATTAATGGGGGTGGGGATGGGGGGGATTTGAAGAGCATTGGCATGGTGGTGTCTAAGCCCTAAATACGATGGTTTAGATTTACGTGGCATTGTCCTATTAATTGTAGTGCTTTGCTTCTCCTGAGATCTGGGAAACTGCTTCCTTACCCCTTTTCTTCACTGCAACTTTCTTGTAATGAAAAGGCTGCTAGAAACCTGCCCTATACTCTTTTACGCAGTGGTAGCATGAATGTCGTATGTCAAACCAAACGCGAGTGCCTCTTTATGTTGCATTCGGTCTGTAAGTTACTTTAAAATCTATTTCCTATAATTTTCACAGTGGCATGTCTTGAGCCAGAGTGGGGAATATTCAGCTGATGCATTTCATTGCAACCCGTGCAAGGGTCTTTCTTTCTGCGGGATGCTTTCTGCGCTGCTCTAGGATACGGAAGCACAGGGGTGAGCTGCTCAGCTGGTGTGGATTGGTAGAGCTCTGGTGACTTCAGTGGAACTATGACAATATACAGGATCTGCTCCAAGGTATTGAAACAGGAGCATCTACATTCCAGTGACAATAGAAGGGGGAAGATAGTTCGGGACCTGGCCCAAAGGGGCAGCAAGTGGTGTAGGGATATGGATAATACATTGCCCTTCTACAGCTGTCTTCAGCTAAGGGTCTGTCTGCACTTTGCAGTCATTAATTGTGCCTGGTGCTGTGCCTAAGAGGTAGGTCACTATTTTCACCCCATTTACAGATGGTGAGATTGAGGTACAAAGAACGGAAATGGTCACCCAGCGCTGGGGCTGGGGCTAGAACAGGTCACCCAGCGATGGGGCTGAGACTAGAATGGGTCACCCGGCGATGGGGCTAGAACTGGTCACCCAGCGCTGGGGCTGGAGCTAGAACGGGTCACCCAGCGCTGGGGCTGGGACTAGAACAGGTCACCTCACGATGGGGCTGGGACTAGAACGGGTCACCCAGGAATGGGACTAGAACGGGTCACCCAGCGATGGGGCTGGGACTAGAACGGGTCACCCAGGAATGGGACTAGAACGGGTCACCCAGCGATGGGGCTGAGGCTAGAACGGGTCACCCAGCGATGGGGCTGAGGCTAGAACGGGTCACCCAGCGATCGGGCTGGGGCTAGAACGGGTCACCCGGCGATGGGGCTAGAACTGGTCACCCAGCACTGCGGCTGGGACTAGAACGGGTCACCCAGCACTGGGGCTGGGACTAGAACGGGTCACCCAGGAATGGGAGTAGAATGGGTCACCCAGTGATGGGGCTGGGACTAGAACAGGTCACCCAGGAATGGGATTAGAATGTGTCACCCAGCAATGGGGCTGGGACTAAAACGGGTCACCCAGGAATGGGACTAGAACGGGTCACCCAGCGATGGGGCTGGGACTAGAATGGGTCACCCAGGAATGGGACTAGAACGGGTCACCCAGCAATGGGCCTGGGACTCGAACGGGTCATCCAGCGCTGGGGCTGGGACTAGAACGGGTCACCCAGGAATGGGACTAGAATGGGTCACCCAGCGCTGGGGCTGGGACTAGAATGGGTCACCCAGTGATGGGGCTAGAACGGGTCACCCAGCGCTGGGACTGGGACTAGAATGGGTCACCCAGGAATGGGACTAGAACGGGTCACCCAGCGATGGGGCTGGGACTAGAACGGGTCACCCAGCGATGGGGCTGGAGCTAGAACAGGTCACCCAGCACTGCGGCTGGAGCTAGAACTGGTCATCCAGCGATGGGGGTGGGGCTAGAACTCAAGAATCCCGTGGTCTAACCACACTTCCCTTCCAAAACATTCAAAATCTCCCCTGCCACTCACTAATTCTCGCTTTGGCACATGCTGTGCACACTAGCTGGGCAGTCTGTGTGGGCACCACTACAAGTAAGGTGGTGGGGGAGCAATAACTCACTCTCTGCTTCTATCAGCTGATCGTTAGTTTGCTTTGGGTGTCATAAGCTCCTGTGTGGTTTCAAATCAGCCAGCTGTTAATGTTCCGCTCCCTGGTGGGGATGTGGACTTGTGCTGCAAGGGGGCAAAGGTCACTTCAGGGTAAAGCGTCATCAAGGAATGACTCCTCTCTGGTTAAAATTGGCTGCATAGAAAGCAGGCACTAGGACCTCCAGGGCACTGTCTCTGCAGCCCAGACCAGAAGAGAAATCAGGAAATAAAGTTGAGGCGAGTTTCTCGGAGTGGGTCTTTCGGTGAATGCTGTTGCGCGGGAGGTAAAGCTCCGCTCTGCCATTTGAACTGGGAATTTATTCTCCAGGAATCTTGGGACTCAAGTCTGGGCTTGGCTGCGAGCAAACCTGCAACAACTTGGACGCCAAGGGCTTTGCATGGGTGCTGCAGGGAGGTAAGTACAGAGGTCTGGCTGATGCAATAGCTGTGGCTGGGTAATGTGTTTCCCTTCTCCCCTCCAGGAGGACAGACATGAAGACAAGAGTACATGTAACGTTCCAGGTGCTGCACTCAGTGGGATAAATAGCAAAGTACCAGTGTGCCTGGGTAGGTGTAAGTGAGGCTGGGGCGTGTCAAAGGCATGTGTGCAACACAGCCAGTTCCTGCAACCTGTCAACCCAGGTGCCAGCTCTTCTGCTGCTGTGCATGCGACTCTGGGTTCCATTAGCTCTGCAGAAGGGGCTGCTCTTTGCACTCATGCTTAGGGCAGTGCAAACCAGCCGGACTTTTCTGAATGCGGGGCAATTTCCCAATGCACTTGTGACAGTGGGAAGGGCGGGTGGCATCGTGAGGCTTGGCCCAAGAAGTGAAACCTAGAGTATGTTTCGATACCTCATGGAGCATGCCAGAGACTCTCAATTCCATAGGCTACGGCAATCAAAACCGGTTAAAATGGGATGGAACAGCTATGGGGCGGGAGAAGGATTTCCCCATTACCCCTAGGTCAGATTGGGCGTGACTGCAGGTTGTGAGGAGCATCTGAAGAGGGTTATAATCTGGATGGTTCTCCTTCAAATATTTGTCCATGCGGATTCCACTTCTGGGATGCATAAGACCCAGCTGAACAAAACATCTCAAAGAACCACACTTACTGTCAGGCCTTTCTCACTGCTCGGGAATGGCAGGGGAACAAAATGACCAATTTTAACCCTCCCAATAAGCTGGGTGCTGACTTCTGTGAATGAGCTTGATTTGCATTTGCATCATCAAAACGGCCCCCGTTTCTCTCAGCCTAGCAGTGGCTGCATCGACCCCGGCTCACAAGATGCATTGGTTGGGTTGGGTGGGGAAACTTGCCCTCCAATTTGTTCTTCGGTACTTTAGATTCCCAGGGCTGATCAGCAGCCAACTTTCTCCAGCACAGTAGTCACTTGCAAACGTGTGCGCCACAAGGAGCTCTGATATGGCAAAACCAGCCGTTGCTGGGCATCCGTAGTACCTATGTCATGGAGCCTTAGCACGGGGAATGGAGAAGATCTGTAAGGCCAGCTACTCCACCCCGTGCCGGTGCAGGACTAAGCCCAAAGCCAGAGCTCCTCTCCTTTGCTATCTAGGAGCCAGTGCAGAGCATCATAGTCAGCTCGCCGTGTGTAACGCTTCAGCACTTTCTAAATGCTGTAGCAAGAGCTGCTTTTCAGCTTCTCTGCCTGCTGCCTCTGGTTCAGCAGAGCAGCGTTCAGCACGCGAGCTCTCCGCTTACCTCCTCCAGGAGAGCATCTGAACGGAAGAGGGGGAAGGGAGAGTGGGATCAATAGCCGGGTCCCATCAGACAGACTGTTTTGGTAGAGGGGGTGAGCCTCATGGGTGGTTTGTGTGCCTCTTTCAGTAGGCTTGGTTCCTGCCACGTCTTCATTCATCACTTGTGACCAGGGGTGAAAGTAACTTAAAGGACTTAGCAGTCCGCAGGGCAGCAGGGGTTCTGAGCAAGGTGGGGAGCCATCTCTGGGCCCCTGGAAGGTCCGGGTCCTTGAATGGAAGGGGTGGGGCTGGGGCCAGACTCCTGCAGCCAGCCCTTCAGGGCTGCCCGGCCTGCGCCCCCTGGTGCTCTGGCAGCGATTGAAAGGGCCTGGGGGAAGCTGCCCCTTTCGCCGCCCTCCCCATCAGCGACCCGGCCGGTATGGTCGGCTGTGTACTGGTGGCCACTTCCTTCCTGGTACCCGTACTGGACCGTACCGGCTTACTTTCTGCTTGTGACTGTGGTAACCGGCTCTTTCCTTGACCCTGGCTCTGGTTTGGTTTGGTTTTAGTGGGGAGGGTGAATGAAAAAAACAATTTACTTGCTCGTTCCTGAAGGCCTGTGAATATAAGAACATCAGAAGAACATAAGAACGGCCATATTGGGTCAGATCAATGGTCCATCTAGGCCAGTCTCCTGTCTTCTACCAGTGGCTGATGCCAGGTGCTCCAGAGGGAATGAACAAAACAGGGTCATTAACAGGTGATCCAACTGCAGTCATCCAGTCCCAGCTTCTGGCAGTCAGAGGTTCAGAGACATGGGATTGCATCCCTGACCATCTTGGCTAATAGCCCTTGATGGACCTGTCCTCCAGGAATTTATCTTGTTTGAACCCAGCTATACTTTTGACCTTCACAGCATCCTCTGACAATGAGTTCCACAGATTGACTGTGCATTGTGTGAAGAAGTACTTCCTTTTGTTTGGTTAACCTAGTGAGGAGGGCTTTAAACTAGGTTCACCGGGGGAAGGAGACCAATGCCCTGAGGTAAGTGGGGAAATGGGATCCTGGGAGGAAGCACAAGCAGGAGAGCGCAAGAGGGGAGGACTCCTGTCTCATGCTGAGAAAGAGGGACGATCATTGAGTTATCTTAAGTGCCTATACACAAATGCAAGAAGCCTGGGAAACAAGCAGGGAGAACTGGAAGTCCTGGCACAGTCAGGGAACTATGATGTGATTGGAATAACAGAGACTTGGTGGGACAACTCACATGACTGGAGTACTGTCATGGATGGATATAAACTGTTCAGGAAGGACAGGCAGGGCAGAAAAGGTGGGGGAGTTGCGTTGTATGTAAGAGAGGAGTATGACTGCTCAGAGCTCCGGTATGATACTGCAGAAAAACCTGAGAGTCTCTGGATAAAGTTGAGAAGTGGGAGCAACAAGGGTGATGTTGTGGTTGGAGTCTGCTATAGACCACCAGACCAGGGGGATGAGGTGGACGAGGCTTTCTTCTGGCAACTAGCAGAAATTGCTAGATCGCAGGCCCTGGTTCTCATGGGAGACTTTAATCACCCTGATATCTGCTGGGAGAGCAATACAGCGGTGCACAGGCAATCCAGGAAATTTTTGGAAAGTGTAGGGGACAATTTCCTGGTGCAAGTGCTGGAGGAACCAACTAGGGGCAAAGCTTTTCTTGACCTGCTGCTCACAAACAGGGAAGAACTAGTAGGGGAAGCAAAAGTGGATGGGAACCTGGGAGGCAGTGACCATGAGATGGTCGAGTTCAGGATCCTGACACAAGGAAGAAAGGAGAGCAGCAGAATACGGACCCTGGACTTCAGAAAAGCAGACTTTGACTCCCTCAGGGAACAGATGGGCAGGATCCCCTGGGAGAATAACATGAAGGGCAAAGGGGTCCAGGAGAGCTGGCTGTATTTTAAAGAATCCTTATTGAGGTTGCAGGAACAAACCATCCCGATGTGTAGAAAGAATAGTAAATATGGCAGGCGACCAGCTTGGCTAAACAGTGAAATCCTTGCTGATCTTAAATGCAAAAAAGAGGCTTATAAGAAGTGGAAGATTGGACAAATGACCAGGGAGGAGTATAAAAATATTGCTCAGGCGTGCAGGAGTGAAATCAGGAAGGCCAAATCACACTTGGAGTTGCAGTTAGCAAGAGATGTTAAGAGTAACAAGAAGGGTTTCTTCAGGTATGTTAGCAACAAGAAGAAAATCAAGGAAAGTGTGGGCCCCTTACTGAATGAGGGAGGCAACCTAGTGACAGAGGATGTGGAAAAAGCTAATGTACTCAATGATTTTTTTGCCTCTGTCTTCACGCACAAGGTCAGCTCCCAGATTGCTGCACTGGGCAGTACAGCATGGGGAGAAGGTGACCAACCCTCTGTGGAGAAAGAAGTGGTTCAGGACTATTTAGAAAAACTGGACGTGCACAAGTCCATGGGGCCGGATGCGCTGCATCCGAGGGTGCTAAAAGAGTTGGCGGGTGAGATTGCGGAGCCATTAGCCATTATTTTTGAAAACTCATGGCGATCGGGGGAGGTCCCAGATGACTGGAAAAAGGCTAATGTAGTGCCCATCTTTAAAAAAGGGAAGAAGGAGGATCCAGGGAACTACAGGCCAGTCAGCCTCACCTCAGTCCCTGGAAAAATCATGGAGCAGGTCCTCAAGGAATCAATTATGAAACATTTAGAGGAGAGGAAAGTGATCAGGAACAGTCAGCATGGATTCACGAAGGGGAAGTCGTGCCTGACTAACCTAATTGCCTTCTATGATGAGATAACTGGCTCTGTGGATGAGGGGAAAGCAGTGGATGTGTTATTTCTTGACTTTAGCAAAGCTTTTGATACGGTCTCCCACAGTATTCTTGCCACCAAGTTAAAGAAGTATGGGCTGGATGAATGGACTGTAAGGTGGATAGAAAGCTGGCTAGATCGTCGGGCTCAACGGGTAGTGATCAATGGCTCCATGTCTAGTTGGCAGCCGGTTTCAAGTGGAGTGCCCCAAGGGTCGGTCCTGGGGCCGGTTTTGTTTAATATCTTTATTAATGATCTGGAGGATGGTGTGGACTGCACTCTCAGCAAGTTTGCAGATGACACTAAACTAGGAGGCGTGGTAGATACACTAGAGGGTAGGGATTGGATACAGAGGGACCTAGACAAATTAGAGGATTGGGCAGAAAAAAACCTGATGAGGTTCAACAAGGACAAGTGCAGAGTTCTGCACTTAGGACGGAAGAATCCCATGCACTGCTACAGACTAGGGACCGAATGGCTAGGTAGCAGTTCTGCAGAAAAGGACCTAGGGGTCACAGTGGACGAGAAGCTGGATATGAGTCAACAGTGTGCTCTTGTTGCCAAGAAGGCTAACGGCATTTTGGGCTGTATAAGTAGGGGCATTGCCAGCAGATCGAGGAACGTGATCGTTCCCCTTTATTCGACATTGGTGAGGCCTCATCTGGAATACTGTGTCCAGTTTTGGGCCCCACACTACAAGAAGGATGTGGAAAAATTGGAAAGAGTCCAGCGGAGGGCAACAAAAATGATTAGGGGTCTGGAGCACATGACTTATGAGGAGAGGCTGAGAGAACTGGGATTGTTTAGTCTCCAGAAGAGAAGAATGAGGGGGGATTTGATAGCAGCCTTCAACTACCTGAAGGGGGGTTCCAAAGAGGATGGAGCTCGGTTGTTCTCAGTGGTGGCAGATGACAGAACAAGGAGCAATGGTCTCAAGTTGCAGTGGGGGAGGTCCAGGTTGGATATCAGGAAAAACTATTTCACTAGGAGGGTGGTGAAACACTGGAATGCGTTACCTAGGGAGGTGGTGGAGTCTCCTTCCTTGGAGGTTTTTAAGGCCCGGCTTGACAAAGCCCTGGCTGGGATGATTTAGCTGGGAATTGGTCCTGCTTTGAGCAGGGGGTTGGACTAGATGACCTCTTGAGGTCCCTTCCAACTCTGATATTCTATGATTCTATGATTCTAAACTGGCTGCCTATTAATTTAATTGGGTGACCCTGGTTCTTGTGTTATGCGAAGGGATAAATAACACTTCCTTTTTCACTTTCTCCACACCAGTCATGATTTTATAGACCTCAATCATATCCCCCCGCAGTCATCTCTTTTCCAGGATGACCAGTCCCAGTCTTATTAATCTCTTCTCATACGGAAGCTGTTCCATCCCTCCATTCATTTTTGCCCACATATCTACACCAGCAACACCATCACAGGACCTAACCAGATCAGCTACAACATCACTGGTTCATTCACCTGCACGTCCACCAATGTTATATATGCCATCATGTGCCAGCAATGCCCCTCTGCTATGTACATTGGCCAAACTGGAGAGTCACTACGTAAAAGGATAAATGGACACAAGTCAGATATCAGGAATGGCAATATACAAAAACCTGTAGAACACTTCAACCTCCCTGGCCACACAATGGCAGATGTAAAGGTAGCCATCTTACAGCAAAAAAACTTCAGGACCAGACTCCAAAGAGAAACTGCTGAGCTCCAGTTCATTTGCAAATTTGACACCATCAGATCAGGATTAAACAAAGACTGTGAATGGCTATCCAACTACAGAAGCAGTTTCTCCTCCCTTGGTGTTCACACCTCAACTGCTAGCAGAGCACCTCACCCTCCCTGATTGAACTAACCTCATAATCAAGACTGATTCTTGCCTGCATATTTATACCTGCCTCTGGAAATTTCCATTTCATGTGTCTGATGAAGTGGGCATTCACCCACGAAAGCTTATGCTCCAATACATCTATTAGTCTTAAAGGTGCCACAGGAGACTCTGTTACTTTTTACAGATCCAGACTAACACGGCTACCCCTCTGATACTTGACACCATTCATTTTTGTTGCCCTTATCTGTACTTTTCCAATTCTAATATATCTTTTCTTGAGATGGGGCAACCAGAACGGCACACAGTATTCAAGATGTGGATGCAACAATGGATTTATATAGAGGCATTATGATATTTTCTGTCTTATCTATTCCTTTCCTAATGATTCCCAACGTTGTTATCTTTTTGACTGCCGCTGCACATTGAGCAGATGTTTTCATGAGACCTATTTATGATGACTCCAAGATCTCTTTCTTGAGTGATAACAGCTAATTTAGACCCCATCATGTTTTCCAATGTGCATTACTTTGCATTTATCAACACAGAATTTCATATGTCATTTTATTGGCCATTCACCTGGTTTGGTGAGATCCCTTTGTAACTCTTTGCAGTCAGTTTTGGACTTAACTATCTTGGGTAATTTTGTATCATCTGCAAACTTTGCCCCCTAGTTGTTTACCACTTTTTCCAGGTCATTTATTAATATGTTGAACAGCACTGGGCCCAGTACAGCTCTTGGGGGGACCCAACTATCTATTTTTATAAACCAACCTTTATTCCTTTATTCCTACCCTTTGTTACCAATCTGTGAGAGAACCTTCCCTCTTATCCCGATATAGCTTACTTTGCTTAAGAGCCTTTGGTGAGGGACCTTGTCAAAGGCTCTCTGAAAGTCCAAGTACATGATATTCACTGGATCACCTTGTCCGCATGTTTATTGACCCCCTCAGAGAATTCTAATAGATTGGTAAGGCATGATTTCCCTTTGCAAAAGCCATATTGAGTCTTCCCCAACATGTTGAATTCATCTATGTGTTTGGTAATTCTGTTCTTTACTACAGTTTCAACCAATTTGCCTGGTACTGAAGTTAGGTTTGCCAGCGTGTAATTGCCAGGATTGCCTCTGGAGCCTTTTTTAAAAATTGGCGCCACATTAGCTATCCTCCAGTCATCTAGTACAGAAACTGATTTAAGTGATAGATTGCATACCACAGTTAGTAGTTCTGCAATTTCATACGTGAGTCCCTTCAGATTTCTTGGGTGATACCATCTGGGCCTGGTTACTTATTACTGTTCAATTTGTATCTACCTCAGTTCTTCCACATCCCATCTAGGATCTGAGCATGTCCTAGCACCTGGGGGAGGCCAAAGATATAGGGCCAGATCCTCAAAGGTATTTAGGCACCTAACTGCGATAGAAATAAACTGCAATTAGGTACCTAAGTGCCTGTGAGGATCTGGGCATAAGTGACATGCCCAAGTCACCCAGAGTGTCTTTAGCAGAACCAGCATTGAACCCAGGTCTCCTGGGTTCCACTCTGTGCTTTAATCACACAACCATCCTTCCCCTCCCAGGGAGCAGATGGCTTGGGAGGGGGGCATGCTGTGGAGAGGGAAGCCAGGCAGCACGGGGGGGAGTGACTGGGGAGCAGCCCTGAAGTGACATATGTTACAGACTCCAACTTTCTTGTGTCCGGGTGGATGCTCCACCCCCGCTCCGCTCCAAGGCCTTCCCCCAGGGCTCCACCCTTGCCCCACCTCTTCTCCCCCTGCTCCACCCCCACACCTGAGGCCCAACCCTGCCTCTTCCTGCCCCCGCTCTGCCCCTCCCCTGAAGCCCCGCCCTCACTCTGCCTCTTCCCACCCCCGCACCCCCCCTCCCCCCAGGACCTCTTGCCCACCAAACAGCTGATCGGGGGTGGTTGGTGGGTGCTGAGCACCCATTAGTTTTTTTTCTGTGGGTGCTTCAGCCCCGAGCACTGATGGAGTCAGCGCCTATGGCATATGTACTAAGCTCTGCTGTGGGTGCATGTGGCTGTGTTTGGTTCACTCTTTGCCTCCCTGCACTGGATGGATTGGTCTCTGCTGCCCTGCCTTTGATTGGGTCCTGGGATGGTTGGGAACAGCCACTGTCTGTTACCTCATCTGCCTGCTCCTCTTTGCAGCAGTGGTGACAGGTGTTGTTACCAGCTTGGCAGGCCCCGCTGCCTTCTGACTGAGCAGTGTGTAGGGTTACCATATTTCAACAATCAAAAAAGAGGACACGGCGGGGGTGGGGGAGAGCCCTGCCCTAGCCCTGCCCCCACCCTGCCCCCATCCACTCCCTCCCACTTCCCGCCCCCTGACTGCCCCCCTCAGAATCCCCAACCCCCCCCACTCCTTGTCCCCTGACTGCCCCCTCCTGAGACCCCCCCACCCTAACTGCCCCTCTAGGACCTTACCCCCTGACTGCCCCGACCCTTATCCACACCCCCGCTCCCAGACAGACCCCTGGGACTCCCACGCCCATCCAACCACTCCCTGTGCCCTGACTGCCCCGCCCAGAACCCCCACTCCCAAACACTCCCTCGCTCCCTGTCCCCTGACTGCTCCGACCACTTTCCACACCCCTGCCCCCGACAGGCCCGTCCAGAACCTCCAATCCATCCAACCCCCCCTACTCCCTGTCCCTTAACTGCCCTCTCCAGAACCCCCCTGCCCCTTCTCCAACCCCCTGGCTCCCTTACCGTGCCGCTCCGCAGCACACTCCAGAGGGCATCTGGACACAGCCACAACTGGCTCAGAGGGCCTGGGGGTGGGGAGACTTCAGAAGACATTAATGGGGGGACGACCCCCCAAGGCCTCTAACCATCATCTGTCTGGGGCTTTGTTTTTTTAAATCTTCCCCAAAATCTATCTCCCAGCGCCCAGCACCAGGCTGGGCACGGCTACCGCTGCCAGGCGTCCTTTCCATCGGTCAAGTACCCCGCAGTCACCCTCCCCCTGCCCCCGCTCCGTTCCAGCAAGGGCATGACCAGCGCCCCGCGAGGAAACAGACACCTGGGCTCCAGACAGGAGCTAAACTCTCTGTTTTCCCTGCTGTGGGGCGGTTCTCTCCCTCCTGCAAAAGCAGGTTAGAACAGCCATGCCCCAGCTCTCCCCAGGGAGCGGCACGCTGGGCAGCAGGGGAGGGGGAGGAGGAGGGAAGAGCTGCTGGAGGCCGGCCGCCTGGCCAGTGATTTGAAGCTGCAGGGGAGAGGAGGGGGGAAGGGGAGGAGACGCTCTGGCTGCTAGAGCCCCATGCTAGTGGCTCAATCCAGCCGGCCGCCCTATCACCCGCGCCGTGCTCTGCAGGGGGGGAGAATGCCGGACATTTTAAGATATTTACAAATTCCCCGCCCCTCCCCCCAACGCTATTTTTAACCTAAAAAGCTAGACCTGTCCGGGAGAATCCGGACGAATGGTAACCCTAGCAGTGTGCGGCCTCTAGGCCAGAGAGCCACGTGGGCTCCAGTGAAGCCGTGGCATTGGGCAAGCACAGTTGTCCATGAAGATATTAGAGACCCTGTCTCAAAGTGAAGCTCTGCTACATACCTAGGAACCTTCCGTTTCTCTCATTCCCATTAGCCCGCCAGGCCGCAGTTCTCCTTAAGGCAGATGCTGCTGGAGGGAAGGAGGGATGGTTGATGCCACTGAGAACGGCGGGTTACCGAGCTTTTCCCCTCTCCCTCTCACTGCCCCAGCTGTGCACTAGCCAGAGGCTATTAGCAGCCACCGGCTGGCTCAGTGGCTGAGGTGAAACAAGTTTGGGTCTATCTCAGGCCGTTCCCAGGGGCCACATCCCCACATCCTCCCCTGCCCATGGGACTGCTGTTAGCAGCCTCAGCAGAAGGGCCAAGGGAGAACTTTCTGTCTCTGCTCCCTGCCCTTCTGTTCCTGGGGCTCATCCGGCCTAGGGATTGCTTTATGCTGGAGTGGATGTAAAACGGGACTTGGCTCAGTGTCGACTCGCACTGTCAGAGCTGCAGTGGTTAATTTGTGCCAGGGCTTGCCAGGGCAGAGCCCTGGCACCTCTGAGCCGGGCGGTTCCCAGCCCTGGCACCTCCAGGCCTGGCAGTTCAGAGCCCCGGCACCTCTGAGCCGGGCGGTTCCGAGCCCTGGCACCTCCGGGCCTGGCAGTTCAGAGCCCCGGCACCTCTGAGCTGTCAGTTATGAATATCAAAAAATTGCTTGACACCTGGCACCTAATTGCTTAAGCCCTGGCACCTCTTTCCTTACAAATTAAGCCCTGCCTAGTTGGCACTGTGGCTGCTGGTCAGTTCCAGGCCTGCTCTGGACTCGGGGAAATGGTGTATTTTAACATGTTAAAATGCCAGTAAAAACAAGGCAGATGATGGTTTCAGGCTGTGTGAGCTGATCAAGATAAAACCTGGGCTCCCATCTCAGATTTACCTTGACCAGCTACCGTGTTTCAATTACAGCTGCCTAGTCTTCACTAGCACTTTAGCACCCGGGAGCCAACATGGGTTAAAGATTCACTTTCCTCCTGGCCTGAGTGTGACCCATGTGTCTTAGGTCTTGTTAGTTAATGTGTTTGAACACAAGGTGCGGCTGGTCCCTCTGCCCAGGCTCGGGTCGATTGGTGGAGCAGGGAGAAGCTGGCCCTGCTGTTGTTCACGCTGTCCCGGCTCTGGGGAGGAATGGGGATTCCCTCTCCACATCCACCCACCTGCCGCTTTTCACAGGAACTTAAAGGCACTAAAATGACTAAGGAACAGACGGTCGCAACAAAGACACCCACACTGTTTCTAGGTCAAATGTTGCCTCTGAAATGAACAAATCGCCACCTGGTGCTTATTTTTAGCCTTGAAAGATCTGCAGTCATCTCTTCCTGTTGCTTTTCATTTTATAGCGGGCAACAAGGAAGTGTTAGTAGGGTCTGGTGCAATAAAGATTCCGATCCTTGAGATTACAAAGAAAACCCACTCTGTTCTGCCACTTGTGCTGCCCAGAAATGACTGTGACTCACCCCCCAAAAGAGGAAGAAGAGGGGCTGCTATCACCTCATCTGCAGGAACATTTCTTTAAACAAACTCAAAAAGACCTCCCACGTGCTCAGCTGAAGAGATGCTGCTATTTTTATCCCCATCCTCCTGCAGCTCAGATGCAGGAGACCCATAGCCTGGCCTCCTGGAAATGAAAAGGGGGGGGGGGGGGGGTTGTCACCTTAAGGTGCCAGTGTATGAATCCAATGGGGGAAACTATGTCCTGCTGCTCCCTCTTCCAGATGTGCAGTGCTGGTTTGGGTTTGTACACACCCAGGGACGTTTTATAGGTGACCTGCAAAGGGGAGAAGAAATTAGGACTGTGTTCCCCACCCTGCCTTTTTTGCTTCTTTATATAGCAGATCCGAAAGTGTGTGTGTGGTGCGGGAGGGGGATGTGTCCTTTAAGGGCTTGCTTTTAGTATAGCAATATCAGAACTGTCTCCCCTGTTTGTGCTGGAGTCTCTTTGGAGAATTCCAAGAGGAATGGAGCACATTCTCAGACCATCATTAGATCGGTAGTGGGGCGCACTTAACCTCAGGCATTCGAGTTCAATCAGCACTAACAGAAACAAAAAGTGTGAACAAAAATCACTTTGCCCCCTCAGTCCATCAGGACATTTTGCTTCTTTGGAGTCTGTCAGTTCTCCAGTCATCCATCAAGTCTTCTAGAAAAAAAACAGCTTTACGTTTCTAACTTGAAAAGCTTTCGGCCCTTCTTTACAGGGAAGACAGAGATAATCAGGGCACAAACCCAGTGTTCCCAGCACCTCTGACTAACTCAAGTCTCACAACATTTAGTGTTATTCTTAAAGACCCAGATCTTGGAGTCATGTGAATATATGGGAATCTCGGCTTTCTTTTTTCAAAAAAAGTAAGTTTCTAGCTCTTACGGCTGTGGAGAAAAGCTTGAAAATATGAAGCGAGTGAGTGAAAGGCTCAGAAACCAGAAGGTGAAGGGCAAGAACTTACAATGTGTTATTTTTAAAAATTTCATGATTGTGGATATTTCTCTGCTTTGGTGGGGGGTTGGGCCCATTGCATTCCTGTCCTGCTGCTGCAGGTGGACCACTGCCAGGGTGGAGCTGGCAATGCTCTCCAGAGCCATGGGTGTTGGAGTTAACAGCCCATTGAAACGCATGAGGCAGTTCCTCCCTCTCAGAGTGATGGTCTCAGGCTCTCAGCAGACATCACTGCATCATGGCCTGAGTGTAAATATTTTAAATCTTTTCTTCACTGCTCTGAGGGCTCGAAACTTACTTGTTTAAAGCTGACATTCTGATGTAATCACAGGACTCCAGGAGCTGGAGACATAGGTGCTGGCCTAGTGCCTTAATCCAGTCCCGCTCATGGTAGCATAAATCAGGAATAACTCCATGAACGTCAAGGGAATTACTGTGGGTTTACAAACAGGATATTTCTGTAGCCAGATCCAATGGCTGGAAGATGAAGCTAGACAAATTCAGGTTAGAAATAAGGTGCAAACGTTTAACAGTGAGGCTGATTAACCATTGGAACAACTTGCCAGGGTATATGGTGGAGTCTTAAAATCAAAACTGGGTGTGTTTTTCTAAAAGATACCCTCTAGCTCAACTACAAGCTAGGGGCTGGATACCGGACGCACCAGGGGCCATTCTCTGGTCTGTGTTATCATAATGGTCACTTCTAGATTTCCCAGGCTGACCTAAGATGAAGGAGAAGGAGGGTGTCAGCACCGCCCACGCTGACTTCCCCACTCTGCCCTGGTTCAGAGAAATAGCTGGTATCAAGTCCTGAATCATTTTCTCTGTAGTGTAGTTCTGTTGCGGGGTGACGCCTCTTGCCCAGTATGATATCCTCTTCTTTGGGCAGCAGGATCTTAGCTCATCTTCCGCTGAGCCTGGATGATCCCGTTTAAAAAGAAATGACTTGCCAAAATCGTCGTCTGGGCGGGGTGTGAGTGTTCAGGCAAATGGTGCAGCCAACCGCCTGTGACATGGGCCCAGCAAGGGCAGTTGGTTACAGCAGCTTGTCACAGTTCTGCCTGACCCGCCCTCAGATGCAGGGCTCCCCACTGGCCCAATCAGCAGGAGTCCGGCTTGCATCCAAGCAAAAATCCCAGGTGTTTTTCTCTCTCTTGTGAGAGCGGCTCCAGTGTTATCCGGCAGAGCTGGGAGAGGCCACCCACCAAAGCACAAGAACAAGACCAGCAAACCCCAGTTTGAGTCCCCAGCATTCAAGTCCAGCTGCCTGAAGCTTCCAATGTTTAAACTCTGCCTCCACTCAACCTCCCAAGCTGTTTTTAGGCTGCTCTGATTGGCCTTTAATCAGCCTCATCTGGCCTGCCGGGATTAAATTAGGGCAATTATTGCCTTTCTCTGCTGCTCTCTTGGTCATTACGGTAACTCCAGACCAGGTGATGCTCCAGCCTTCCCTGCTGGCACTGCCAGTTGCCCCAAATGGTGCGTGCCTGCCTGTGCTGCCACCAGATGATGAGCTAGAAATTGGTCCATAGTGTTTAGCTGCATCGAAATGACTGGGAGAGCTTTGGAAAGGGACCGAGGGAAGCTGTTCAATAGAGACTCAGCTGCCAAATTAGTACCCGATGTATTCTTTATATTTCCACAGCGTCCAGATGCCCCAGCCAAGATCAATGTGGCATTGTTAGACGTCACGTATTTGCTTATTAAGAGACAGTCCCTGCCCCCCTGAAGTTACAGTCTAAATAGACAATTATCTCCATTGCACAGATGAGAAATCAGGGGGTAAGTGACTTTCCCAAGGTCAAAGAGGGCATCTGTGGCAGAGTCAGGATTTGACCCCAGAGCTCCTGAGTCCTACTTACTACCTTAGTCACAAGGCCAACTTGCCTTTAAAAGCGGGAAAGCTGCTGTGGAGGAAATATGAGACTCAAGAACACTGGACTCATGGCACTGCTGTACTCTCTAAGGCAGGATTTAACTGTGGCCGACAATGGTGAAAGGCCAGTGGCCGCAGCCCAGTGCACTGCGGCACCCTCTCTCCTGCTAACTGGAGAATGTGACAGTGTTATTTACCCCACCCCTCCCACAAGAAGCAGGGGGTCCCCAATGAAATGTACAGGCAGCAGGTTTAAAACAGACCTAGGGAAGTTCTCTTTTACTCAATGCACGGTCAACCTGTAGAACTCGTCGCCAGGGGATGTTGTGAAGGCCAAAGGTGTAACTTGGTTTAAAAAAGAATGAGAAAGCTCCTGGAGATAAGTCCATCAATGACTATTAGCCAAGCTGGTCAGGGCCGCAACCCCATGCTCTGGGTGTCCATAGCCTCTGACTGCCGGAAGCTGGGACTGGACGATGGGATGGATCACTTGAAGTTGCCTGTTCCGTTCATTCCCCCAGAAGTACCTGGCACTGGCTGCTGTCAGAGCCAGGGTATGTGGTTAGCTGGCCCATTGGTCTGGCCCTCCATTGCCGTTCTTATGACATCCCGGAACTGGGAGTCAGGAGCCCTGGGTGCTTTTCCCATCTCTGCTCCTGCCTGGCCACAGGACACTGCCAGTGCAGAGTGAGGTGAGCGCGTCGGGCCCTTCTGTGAGGAGAAGACGGGGCCCAATTGGAGTGGTCAGCAGTCTGAGCACAGCTTCTCCTGAGTTCTGTCCCAGCTCAGCCAGTGACAGCGCCTGCTACATTAGACAAGTCCCCACTGTGCCTCAGTTTTCCCATCTGCAAAATGGGGACAATACTTACTCATCCCCCTAAAGCAGATGGCAGAGTCTACCATAATCCCCTTGCTGCATTCCCAGCAGGGGAGTTTGTATCTGTCTGGTGTCGATCACACAGACTCTTGACAAGCAATCTGTACCGACGGCCCCGATTCCACGGCCATCACCTTGGGAGCTGGGTTGCCAGCTTTGCAGCATTCCGTGGGTTCAGATCTGCTCTCTTTAGACTTCACTTGTTGGCAGCCAGGTAGCCTAAGTGCTCATGCCCCTGGCTCTGGAGCAAGGCAACCAAAGAAGGTGTAATTGCAGCTTCAGGGGTGTGAAGCAGAAAGTTGCTTGTGAAACCACATTTTCCGCTCTGGGACCTTCCACCTCTCAGGGTCCTAGAGCCCGGGCTCCAGGCCGAGCCCAGAGCAGTGAAACAGCCCCTCAGCCCAAACCCCGCAAGCCTGAGTTGTCTGGCAGTGTCCTGTGGATAAATAACACTGTCACACAGCCGCGGGGGTCTAGTTGCTGTGTAGACAGGACCCTCTGTGACTGCACTGCCGACAGCTCGCAGTGAAGCCCTGAGTGCCTGGCTGTGACCAGTTACGGAAGGAAAAGGTTTCTTGAAAGGAAAAAAAACCTGCTCGTTCTGGGAGGTGGGTTTCTAGGGAAAAGTTCATCAGCATGGTCTGAGCTGGGAAGGGGCCATGTAAGAGATGTGCCAGGGGCTCCACACCCTCCTCCCATGCACAGAACTGACCCACCCAGAAACGAGAAAAGGGAAAGTGTGTGTGAGCCCAGGTGGGGGCAGGGCCCAGCAGCTCGGGGGCCACTTCTGTTTTTCTTCCTAAGTTCCTAAATGTTCACGCGTCTGGGTTTCAGCCGGCCACCTGCAGTGACCCCCACCCCCGCATACACCCGCATACAGGGCTGGACTGGTGGTGAGGTTTTTTATCTCCTTCCTCTGAAACCTCAGGGAGGGCCAGGGCTGGGCCGGGTCACCGGACGGGAAGGGCCAGGGCTGGTCCGGGTCACTGGATGGAGAGGGCCAGGGCTGGGCCGGGTCAAGGGACAGGGAGGGACAGGGCTGGGCCAGGTCACTGGATGGGGAGGGGCAGGGCTCCGAGGTGGCACTGGACAGGGAGGGGCAGGGCTGGTCCGGGTCACTGGATGGGGAGGGGCAGGGCTCCAAGGTGGCACTGGATGGGGAGGGGCAGGGCTGGGCCGGGTCACTGGATGGGGAGGGGCAGGGCTCCGAGGTGGCACTGGATGTTCTCTCTAGCTAGGTGCTTGGCTGGCTGGCCCTTACTCCCATGCCCAGGGACTAACCCATCGCCCAGTGTGGGTCAGGGAGGAATTTTGCCCCAGGTCAGGCTGGCGGTGACCTTGGGAGGGGAGAGGGGACGGTTCACCTGCCTCTGCAGCGTGGGGGTGCGGGTCACATGTCAGGGTTCTCTGGGTCTCTCTCACTCATTTCCCTGCCATTGCGGGGGCCTCGGGCCCCTCCTGTGCTGTGTCTGTGGCACGGACCAGTCTAGTTTCCTGTGGGCTGTAATACCTTGGTCTCGTTTCAGATGTTGGATCAGTGTGCGGGGGCTGGGTGGGGGTGGGGGTGGGGGCCTGTGATCTCCAGGAAGTCAGGCTGGATGGCCTGGGGGTCCCTTCTGCCTTTAAACTCTACGACCTAGTGGTTAGAGCAGGGCAGGGGAGTCCTGGCTCGTCACGTCTAGTCCGGGCTCTAGGAAAGCATGTGACCTTGTGGGGACAGCAGAGGGGCCAGGGGGACCAGGTCCTAGTCTTGGTTCTGCCACTGACTTGCTGGGTGGCCTTGGGCAAGACAGCTCGGGGGGGAGGGGCGGGGGCTTCCCCCAAGTTCTCCCAGCTGGCCTCAGGGAGAAGCCGCCCAGTGCCTTCAGTGGGAGCAGAGGTGGGCCAGAGCCGAGTGCCTGAGAATCCTGCTGCCAAGCCGGGATGCTGCCGTCTTGGGGAGGCGCAGGAGGGGCTGGGGGTAATGAAGGGATGATTGGGATGTGTTTGGAGGCTGTCAGCGGGAAGGAGCTGTAGAGGGACCACGTCTTGGTCTGAAAGGACCTTGTGTGATGGTGGCTGGACAGTTTACCAGGCTCGTGTTAGGCCATGTGATCATTTGTCACAAAGATCAGCATCTTGCTACAACCTTACCCAGGCCACCTGGTATTGGGTCAGACGCTGGTTCACGGTTGTCACCATAAACATCTTCAGCTCAGACCTGCCAGGTGTGAACACACCTCTTCACACTGACACTCCTGGACAGTTGTGGTGCTGAGAGGGGAAAATGCCTTGCTAATAATAACAGTGACATGTAATCGCCCATGTCCACACCTCGAAGGATCCCGAAGCTCTTCACACCTGCACGACACAGTGGGAATCAGTTCACCCCAGACTAAAGGCAGCTGCTTCTGGGGTGGAGCGCAGCAGCTGTTCTAATGTTTGCTTGACAGTTTCTCTTTGAACAAGAAAACCCCAACAGAGTGGAGACAGGGTTGGCCCCTGCGGTCCTTCCTTCTCTGCAGCTCAGAGACCAATGGCCGTTTCTGTCTCCTCCCAGGTGATTGCTGCTGGATTCCCCAGAGCAGCTGTGGATGCGCTGATGAGCCAGGCAGCATGTCAACAGTAAGTGGTTCAGGCTGCTCCAGCCCTCGCAGGGCCCCTGGAGCGTGGCTGACTCTTTCCTGGAGGGCTGGATTTTCAAACCCGGGTGCCTGTAGTGTGCATGAGCCCATGCAAATGGGCAGCCTGGGGAACACAGCCACACAGGGGGGCAGATTGTGCAGGCACCACTGGTCACTGAATGTGACACCCCAAGGTGAAATCCCGCTAACTCCCTCCCCCCATGCACTCGCAGGTCTCCCCTCCTCTCCTTCACCCACTCACCGCCCTTGGGCTGGGCTGTACTCTGGGACCATCTCCAAATGCATGGGGGGCCTAGCCCCTCCACTCCTCCTTCATGGAACCCCCGGTGCCAGGGTCTGATCTATTCCCTCGAGCTCCAAGGCATAAACCACCCACTATCTGCCTGGGGCCAGCAAGGAAGAACCTTCCACCATGGGCCAAGATAATTGTCCCGTTGTCCCTTAATGGGGCTACGCGGCCCTTCTCCTGCAGCAGCTGGCACTGGGGGAGCTGATCCCATCTGGCATGACACTGCTTGTCTTCCTAGCTAACCTACAGTGCCTGCATGCCCCTCTGCCATTGCCTAGTTGGCACCTGTTTGCCCGGCAATACCTGGCATTGTGTGATACCTGCTCGGCCCATTGATCAGCTGTGCAGCTCGGGTGGGGAGTGCCCCAAAGTCACAGCGCAGAGGTGCCTGTCTCGCCCTTGCAGTCCTGCAGAGGGTTCAGCCAGCCCCTAGAGCGTACCCCTTACACCCACCTGGAGGGGCGACAGTCTCATGTCTAGCTGCCAGGGGAAGAGGGGGAGCCCTGGCTTGTTGCCAGCTGCCCTGATGCCACCCCCTGTTGCCACAGAAACGCTGGTTGCCGGGAACGCAGTGCATCACCAAGCACGACCACACCAAGCCCAAAGCCCACGAGCTCGCCTTCCGCAAGGGTGACATCGTCACCATCGTCAAGATCTGCGAGGTGAGCCGGGCGGCGCGGAGGCATATGGGAAACGCTGGGCGCAGGGCACGGGACACGAGCCCAGAGGGCTAGGCCGGCTGGCTCCAGCCTGGCGCACGGGCACTGGGGGAGGAGCGGCTCCTGAGGGCAAACCGCTGTGAAGGGACCCGCAGAAAGGGCAGCGGCTGCTTGCCCACGTTCTCCTGGCAATGGGGCAAAAGCCCTCTGCCTCCCTCTAGGGGGCTCTGTGGGGCAGGGACCCCCTTTCCTTAGCCGTGTGTGTGCAGAGCCTGGCCCCCAGTTGCATGGGCCCCGAGGAGCTGCTGTAACACATGCCATGGAGCATGGGTATAGAGCCGGCAGGGTCAGACTCTGATTTAGCCTAGGACGGCAGGATCCCACCTGGCACCACCCCACCGTCCGTCCCCCCCGACCTCGCCCCTCCACACCGTTCCCTTCCCACCTTGCCCCCCCTCTCCCCCCCGTCAGAGCAGCAATGAGAACCCGCCAGTGGAGGGAGTCGGGAGTTGAGGAGAGCTGGGGGTGGGCTAGTGGAGTTGTCTCCAGATGCCCCTTCCCCCGGGGAGTAAGACCCCTCCCCCCAAAGTGCCAATGGCATCGAGATCCCACCACGTTCCCCTTCAGCAGAAAGGCTGGTACCAAGCGAAACACCATGACACCGGCGAGGAGGGGCTGCTCTCGGCCAGCTCGGTGCGGGAGCGCGAAGCCATCCGTGTCGACCCCAAGCTCAGCCTGATGCCGTGAGTACAGCCGAGCCCGCTGGCAGCGCCAGCACTGTGGCATGGGGTGCGCTCGCGTTATGAAGGAGATCGATTTCCTTCCCACTTTTGGCTGAGGTCAGCTGGCACCCACAGCCACCCAGAGCACCTGGGAGTTAACGCCATGCCCGGGCCATGGGTCTTGCCATGGCTCAGGTCACGTCTAGTAAGGGGGGAGACCGGGTCATTTTACAGCTCTACTGGCTGATGTAGGGGTAGCTCGAATCTCAGGCTTCAGGCCGCGTGCTGGTCACTGCAGGGGTCAGGAAGGGGATATTCCCCGCTCCATAGTCAGCTGCATGGGGTTGGCCAGGTGCATTGTGGGTGCTTTTTGCCCTTCCCCCAAAGCATCAAGGATTGGCCCTAGCCACAGGCTGGATGTCTGGCTACGTGGGCCTCCCCTGGAGTGCCCCCCCCACCAGACTGGAGCTAGCAGGGGTCAGCCCTGCTTTGGCTTGGAGAGGGGCCAGCTGGGCAGTGACCTTCTCCTGGGGCTGTTGGTCTCTAGCGTGGCACTCAGAGGGGGTGGGTAGGTGGGCGGTTGGCTGGATGTAGTGCAGGAGCAGCTCACCCCCCACCCCTTCCCCGCACTTCCCGGGATGGGAGGGAGCTCAGGAGGGGCGAGGGGGTCTCCACCGTACTGCTCATGTGCGGAGCTGGGGTCGGTTCCCTAGCGCGTGTAGCGTGTTTCCTCTCAGGCGCCCTCTCCTTCTTGTCCCCCAGCTGGTTCCACGGGAAGATCTCCGGTGTGGAGGCCGTGCAGGCGCTCCAGCCCCCTGAGGACGGGCTCTTCCTGGTGCGGGAGTCCATCCGGCACCCCGGGGACTACGTGCTGTGCGTCAGCTTCGGCAAGGAGGTCATCCACTACCGCGTCATCTACCAGGAGAACCAGCTGAGCATCGATGCTTCCATCTCCTTCTACAACCTCATTGACATGATCGAGGTCAGCGGGACGCCTACCCAGGGTCCCAGCCCCCCATGGCAACTGGCGCAGCCACAGCTCCCTGGAGTCAATAGGGGGCTCCACTGGGCAAAGAAACTAACCAGAGCAAAAGCATCAGGCCCACCTGCACCCGGGCTCAGCTCCGGGGCTGCATAAGAACCTAGACAAGCAGATGCTCCATCCCGGGGAGGGGGCGGTGGGCGAGCTGTTCCTGCACTGCATCCAGCCAACCGCCCACCTCCCCACCCCCTCTGAGACCAACAGCCCCGGGAGAAGGTCACTGCCCAGCTGGCCCCTCCCTATCTTCTCAGTGCTCTGTTCCCAAGCTGCGCGGCAGCTGTCAGCCAAAACCGCCCGATCTAAATATAGATGCTGCTGAAACCCGGCGGAAGGAAGTGGAATCTGCTATTTCTTAACAGTCATCCTCAGGCCTTCTGCATCACTTCCCAGCCCAGGGCTGCTGACACCCACATTTGGGGAATAAGCCCTGCCCTGCGAAGCAGCGATGTATTTTTATCCCTACCTAACAGGCAGAGAAACTGAAACAGAGAAACAGGGAAGTGGCAACTCCTGGTTGCACAGTGAATCAGCCACAGAGCTGGGAATAGCCCTCAGGAGTCCCATGTGCTAATCCTGAGCCGTTTTGCCTATGCCCAGCCCCTCCGGGTGGCAGGGGGCAGATCTCCATTGACAGATGGGCACATTCAGTGACTTGCCCAAGAGCACTAGTGGCTGAGCCAAGAATCAAACCCAGGTCTCCTGCAGCCTTGGCCAAGGCCCTGTTGGCCAGGCCAGGCCAGTCTTGTCTTCCTGCTCTGGGTTAGAGGACTTGGTAGGGACTTGGCCTGGGCGGGTGGCAGCGCATTCCCAGTGGGGGCGGGGCTAGGAGAGGAGCTGTCCTGGCAGTACAGCGCCCCCTACTGGCTGAGCTCATCCCAGCTCCCTTTCACCGTCACTGGGGTCTGCTGCGCGTGCGCACGCACAAACACAGAGTCTCAACAACGCCCCCTGCAGGGAATGGCAGGGAGCAGCCCAGACTCCAGCACAGTAAGCCGCACCAGCTCCATTGCAGAGTGGGGAGGGCGGTATGGGACCCGCTGGGCTGCCAGTCCTGCTCTCTCTGGCGGGTCTCAGTGGCAGAGGCACCCTGGGCCGGAGCAGCCCGGTAGGGCTGACATAACGCTGTGCTGTAGGGTGCAGCAGGCTTACTGGGCAGCAGCTGTGAGCCTGAGTAACTCCGTCTGTCTGTCTGCAGCACTATATGAAGGACCAGGGGGCCATCTGCACCAAGCTGGTAAAACCCAAACCAAAGCCCGGCATGAAGTCTGCTGAGGAGGAGCTGGCCAAGGGTATGAGGGATCTGTCTGCAGACTGCAGGGTGGGGAGTGAAGGGGGTCGGGGACACTAGGGCAAGTGGCTGGGACTTTGGGGGGGAAGGTAAAATCCCCAGGGTCCAACGTTCTCGAGTGACAGAGCCGGGAGCTCCGGCCAAGGAAGCCCATTGCTGGGGCTGAGCTGGGTGGAGCTTATGGGGTGTGAAACTCGCACTCAACTCACGGAGGGGCCTCGATCGGGGTTAGGCCTGACGTGGGGGGAAGACCCAGCTCTGCCCCTTGTAACTAGCCACTGTCCTCTCGCCTGCAGCCGGCTGGTTACTGAAACTGCAGCACCTCACACTGGGAGACAAGATTGGGGAAGGAGAATTCGGAGGTGAGTGCTCGGGTCGGTCCAGGCAGGGGGTGGATCCTGAGGTGGCATGAGGCCCTGCCCACCCAGTGCACGGATTGAGCTCTGGGGAGCAGGCTGGGTGGGCAGCCTTGGCGGCTGAGTCCCTCTGTACAGCCGGGCAGTGCTGGACACACCCCCTTGCTCCCATCAGCATGCCCAGTGGGAGCCATGGGGGGCTAAGCAGAGAGGGCCTCGCGGCTGGGATGGACTGGGGGGATAGTTATCATGCGGACGTGCATACCAGGCCCCTAGGAGCCACCCCATGATGGACCCCCCCAGGTGGGACTCGCCCTTGGAGTCGCCCCCCCCCCCTTCCCTTCATCTCCTCCAGATGTAGATGGGCTACTCAGAGCTGTGCCCTCCCTGCCCCAGACCCTGCTTCCATTTCCCCCTCGCCGGGGTGGGGCCGCCAGCTTGACACCTGACCACCCTCTCTCCCCACCCCCGCAGCCGTCCTGCAGGGAGATTACATGGGGCAGAAAGTGGCCGTGAAGAACATCAAGTGCGACGTCACCGCCCAGGCCTTTCTCGCTGAGACCGCTGCCATGACGTAAGTGAGCCAGGAGGCTGGGCGGGCGCTCCCTGCGCTGCCCCCCGGTGCTCTGCCGGATTCCCCCGTGGGCAGGGAGCAGGGGCACGGGCAGCCTGCAGGGGATGACCGAGCATGCAGGGATCCTGCTGGGGGCTGTGCGTGGGAGATGGAGAGCAGGCCGACATGCAGACTTGTGCTGGTAGAGCAGTGTTGCTCGGGGGGCTAAGCCGCTGTACTAGGAGAGCTTATCTAGCGGGGGGCAGGGGGCTGGAATAAGCTACGCTGACGAAAGTGCGGTTTGGCCAGCGTGTAGGCGCGCTTTGCTGGTCTAGCACCATGGCTCTCAACCTTTCCAGACTACTGCAGCCCTTTCCGGAGCCTGAGGCCCGAGCCCCGGCTCCCAGGGCTGAAGCATGTGGCTTAGTTTTGTGGGGCCCCCTGTGATGTGAGGCCCCAGGCAACTGCCCTGTTGGCCACACCCTTACACTGGCCCTGCACTTTCAACCCCCCTAAAGCTGTCCCGCGACCCCCTGGGGGTCCTGATGCCCAGGTTGAGAAACACTGATCTAGATGAGTCGACACCCCCCTCAAGGGAGTAGCTAGACCAGCAAACATGCCATGCTGGCGTTCCTCTGTGAGACTGGGAGCTGTGTGTGTTTGTGAGCGAGATTGTGTGTTTTCATAATGAACCTCAGTAATAATTACTAATAATTTACAGTGACTGTGATTTCAATATGATTCTGACTCCTTTTTACATTATATTGTGATGGCCTCCATCTGGCCAGAGCCCCCCCATGAGGGCACTGGACAAACACGTAGTGAGGGACAGCCCCTGCCCGAAGAGAAAACTTGCTAGACAGATTCAGACTAGCAGTAAGCCAGTGGGGTTAGCGAAGCATTGGAATAACTTGCCAAGGATGCGTCAGACTCTCCATCTCCTGCAGTCTTTAAATCAGGGCTGGATGTGTCTTTCTAGCTCAGCCACAAGGTATGGGCTGGATGCAGGACTGACTGGGTGAGGCTCTCGGGCCTGTGTGCTAATCAGAACGGTCCCTTCTGCCCGTAAGATCTGTGACTGTAGGACAGGGTTCCCAGGTGTCCGGTTTTCGACTGGAACGCCTGGTCGAAAAGGGACCCTGATGGCTCCGGTCAGCACCACCAACTGGGCTGTGAAATGTCCGGTCAGCAGCACAGTGGGGGCCCAGGGCTAAGGCAGGCTTCCTACCTGCCCTGGCTCCACACTGCTCTCGGAAGCAGCCGCCAGGTCCCTGCGGCCCCTAGGTGCTGGGGTAGCCAGGGAGGCTCCACTGCCCCCACCCCGAGTACCGGCTCCACAGCTCTCATTGGCTGGGAAGGCAGAGCGCATTGCACAGTGCCGCCTGACCGCCCATGTGCCTAAAGGCCGCAGGGACCTGGCAGCTGCTTCCTTGGAGCCGTGGTAAGCGCCTCTGGGACCCCGCACCCCCCCCCCCCCCCGCACCCCAACTCCCTGGCCCAGCATGGAGCCACTTCCTGCACCCCAAACCCCTCATTCCCAGCCCCACTCCCGGCCAGAGCCCTCACCCCCACACACCGCAACCCCCTGGCCCAGCCCAGAGCCCCCTCCTGCACCCCAAACCCCTCATCCCCGGCCCCACCCCAGAGCCCGCAACCCCCTCCCGCAACCCAATCCCTGCCCCAGCTGGGTGAAAGTGAGTGAGGGTGGGGAAGAGCGAGTGACGGAGGGAGGGGGAATGGAGTGAGTGGGGGGCGGGCCCCCAGAGTAGGGGCGGGGCATGGGCAGGGCCTCAGAGAAGGGGCGGGGCAGGGTATACGGTTTCGTGGGATTAGAAAGTTGGCAATCCTACTGTGGGAAGAGCTCCGAGTATAAGAGACAAGCCCTAGCCGGGGGACGAGAGCAGCAGGGAGCTGCGGGGGGCACTGCCAACAGGTCTCCATGTGGGGGTGTGGGAGTCGGGGGGGGTAATAGAACGAAGAGGGTCTTTCCCTACAGATTAGCTATGTGCACCCTGCCGAGCTGGTGGGAGCAGCAGTCACACGTCGGCCCCTGCGGAGCAGTGGCCTGTAGAGGCCACAGCGAGTGGGTTGGAGGAGGGGGAAGTGGTGGCTTTGCAGGTTTTGACTGGTGGCTTTTCCTGTGAGAGGGAAGGACCAGGGTGCTTGCTGGGGAGCCAGGCGATGGTGCCCTGTGCCCCCCTCCCATTGCTGGCAGAGCAGACAGGCGAGCTTGCGGGTGGGGTAAATTGTGGAGGGCTCTGATGGCTAGGACAAGGGGTTCAGCTACCCCCAGTGCAGGCAGCTTAGCCCAGGTGGGGGCCCCCACAAGCATTAGCAGCCCCCAAACTCCCCATGGGTGGCCTCCCCTGCACGGTGCACAGCTTGGCAGAAGGTCCAGGCCCTGTAAAAACCCAGAGCTGGCCCGGTGTGGAGTGACTGCGTCCAGCGGTTAGTCCGAGGAAAGCCACGTCGCCTTTCGTACGCAGGGCAGGGTTTATTCATAGATTCATAGATTCATAGATTATAGGACTGGAAGGGACCTCGAGAGGTCATCGAGTCCAGTCCCCTGCCCGCATGGCAGGACCAAACACTGTCTAGACCATCCCTGATAGACATTTATCTAACCTACTCTTAAATATCTCCAGAGACGGAGATTCCACAACCTCCCTAGGCAATTTGTTCCAGTGTTTAACCACCCTGACAGTTAGGAACTTTTTCCTAATGTCCAACCTAGACCTCCCTTGCTGCAGTTTAAACCCATTGTTTCTGGTTCTATCCTTAGAGGCTAAGGTGAACAAGTTCTCTCCCTCCTCCTTATGACACCCTTTTAGATACCTGAAAACTGCTATCATGTCCCCTCTCAGTCTTCTCTTTTCCAAACTAAACAAACCCAATTCTTTCAGCCTTCCTTCATAGGTCATGTTCTCAAGACCTTTAATCATTCTTGTTGCTCTTCTCTGGACCCTTTCCAATTTCTCCACATCTTTTTTAAAATGCGGCGCCCAGAACTGGACACAATACTCCAGCTGAGGCCTAACCAGAGCAGAGTAGAGCGGAAGAATGACTTCTCGTGTCTTGCTCACAACACACCTGTTAATACATCCCACAATCATGTTTGGTTTTTTTGCAACAGCATCACACTGTTGACTCATATTTAGCTTGTGGTCCACTATAACCCCTAGATCCCTTTCTGCCGTACTCCTTCCTAGACAGTCTTTTCCCATTCTGTATGTGTGAAATTGATTTTTCCTTCCTAAGTGGAGCACTTTGCATTTGTCTTTGTTAAACTTCATCCTGTTTAACTCAGACCATTTCTCCAATTTGTCCAGAACTGGGTGAACTGGGCTTATCCCTAAATAGGAAAAGACATCTGGGAGGTTTGCTGGGCCCGGTGTCCTCTGACTCAACCGCTGTGTGTGGGTTCCCTTTAACGACACCCCTTGAGTCTGAAGGGTTCTCACCCCACCGAGAACAAGGGCTGCAGTCGCACGCCAGGGAGCCCGCTGCAGAGTCCCCCTGCAGTGCAGAATTCGGCTGTAGCAGCTCAGCGTTTGTTGTGTGTGTGTAACGCTGACAGACCCTCGTTGGTGGTGGGCAGGATTGAACCGGGGATCTTAGGGCATGAGCTGCTACCGCGTGAGCTAAGAGTCAACTGGCTGGTAGCTAAGGCTGTAGGGGAGACTCGTTTTCTCTCTCTCTAAGTGGTCTCGGTGCCACTAGATGGGACAGAACCCCACACAGGAAGTGTGTGGTTACATGTGTTCCCTGTGTCCTCTCCCTCGCAGGCCAGAGGCTGTGTGTGTGTGTGTGTATGTGGGGAGGGGTTCCCTGTGTCCTCTCCCTCGCAGGCCAGAGGCTGTGTGTGTGTGTGTGTGTGTGTGTGTGTGTGTGTGTGTGTGTGTGTGTGTGGAGAGGGGTTCCCTGTGTCTCTCTCCCTCACAAGACAGGGGCTGGGTGTGTCTTTGTGTATTCCCCATGCCCCCCCGCCCTTGCAGGCCAGGGGCTGGGTTTATGTGTGTGATTGTGATTGCATGTGTATGTGTATTCCCTGTGCCCCCTCCCTCGCAGCCCCATTCTCTGTGTCCCTCTCCCTCACAGGACAGGGGCTGGGTGTGTGTTTGTGTATTCCCCTTGCCCCCACCCTTGCAGGCCAGGGGCTGTGCGTGTGTGTGGGGGGGTTACCTTGTGTCCTCCTCCCTCACAACCAGGGGCTCTCTCAGTGTGAGTACCACATGTAGTTAGAGCCCTCCCCCCGGCCTGGCACTGGACGGGCGTTTCCTTGACGCGGCCATTCCCTCCTCCAGGAAGGTCCGTCACAAAAACCTGGTGCGGCTGCTGGGCGTGATCCTGCACAACGGCCTCTATATCGTCATGGAGTACATGAGCAAGGTGAGACCGTCGCGGGCCCAGCCTGCCCTGCTGCATCAGAGCAAACCAGGGTCCCCGACCGGCCCTTTGCCCCAGAGACGCCTCTCCAGCACCCCTCTCCCCCGGGCACGCAGGGGCGGAGAGCGGTTCACGGCTAGGCCGCAGGGTCAGATCCGGCCTGGTTCCGCAGGGACTGGAAACCCTTCCTCTCCGGGAAGATGGTGGGTCCCAGGGCGGTTCGCGGGGAATAGGCCCCGTTGCAAACCCAACCCCCGCAGAGAGGCCAGGGACTGACTGGGCCGTGGAGACCGTTCCCCCAGCTCATACTGCAGGTGGGGCAGTAAGGAGGCTCTTCAGGGAGGAGGCATGGCTGGGGGGCGGCGCTAGCGGGCCAGAGGGCTCCTGTCACTGGGGCTGGCCGCGCAGAACCTTTCGCTAATGCAAGAGGCGACAGGTTCTGAGAAGTGTTTCTCTCTCCTCCGGCAGGGGAACCTGGTCAACTTCCTGCGGACACGCGGCAGATCCGTCCTCCAGCCCAAGCAACTCATCCAGTTCGCCCTGTGAGTCCTGCACCTTTCCCCCAGTGGCCCGGATGCTCCAAGCAGGGGATAATTCTGTCCTTGCAGTCAGGACAAGCCTTGTCTAAGGCCACCCTCATCACAGGTGGCCCCTTTCCTTGCCTTCTGTCCCCTAGAGAATCTAAAGCGCTTCACATTTCCCTTGGGAGGCAGGCCCCAGCCATTGTCCCCACTTCCCAAAGGGAAAGTGATTTGCCCAGGGCCATACAGTGAGTCAGTGGTGGAGCTGGGCCCTGCACAGGTCGGAGGCTGGGGTTAGGTTATGCTCTTATTCAGGTTGCAAAGGGATGGCATGCCCCAGGCAGGCTGCAGCAAAGAGTCGTCCTCTTTAGTGAGGGGCTAAGTGCATGTCTGTGGCTCGGAGGTGGCGGTTAGGTGTGGAGATGGGCACTGAATAGAGCTGATCCCTTCTCCCCCCATGCACCCGGTGCCCTTGGTTTTGGCTGCCCACGCCGTGCAGGGACATCTCCCAGGGGATGGACTACCTGGAGTCCAAGAAGCTGGTGCACAGGGACCTTGCTGCCCGCAACATCCTGATCTCAGAGGAGAACGTGGCCAAAGTGAGTGACTTCGGCTTGGCCAAGGTGGACCCGAAAGGCGTAGACGACACCAAGCTGCCAGTCAAGTGGACGGCTCCGGAGGCCCTGAAAAATAATGTGAGTGAGGGGGAGGGGACTGGCAGGGCCACTCGGCGCAGCCCTGCCTTCGCAGGGCTCCCGCCCTTCAGATCATCTTGGCAAGCCCAAGTGAGATTTGTCACAGGCCATGACACCCGCGTCTGACCCTGGTAGAGCAATGCGTTTGGGTGGTGCCCATGCAGCCGCGCGTCTCCCTGTGCCTGAGCATCCCCCACGCTGCCTCGCCGGCTTCGTCTCAGTGCATTCTGGGAGAATCCGTGCAGCTGTCCTGTCGTGCCTCAGCAGGGGGCGAAGTGCCCAGGGACACGTGTGCAGAGTGGCACCAGCGTGGCAATGCATCCTGGGATTGCTAGTGCACAGAGAACAGGGAGCAAGGTGGAGCCGGCAAACCGGTTCCATGGAGACACCCAAGAGCCAGCCTGGGCCTCTGGCAAAGCGACACTCGCTGGGCTGCCGTGGGGATGAGCCCTGCACCAGCCCTGTGTGGAGCCAGCTGTGTCACATCTGGTTACAGACCCAGATCTAGTTACACTAGAGCGAGGGCCAAGGAGATTCTCTGCAAAGGGCCCATCCCCCAGTGTGTGGCCCTGCCACTCTCCCGGGAGCACCCAGAAATGGGGCGAGGCCATTCACCAGGCGGGATACAGGCTCCTGCCCCCCATCCCTGGCCTGGGTCACCAGCCCTGCGTGGCTTTGTGGCTGCCTGCTGCGGCGTCACCTTCCTCACATTCCCTGCAGAAATTCTCAACCAAGTCGGACGTCTGGAGCTACGGGATCCTCCTGTGGGAACTGTTCTCCTATGGCCGGGCGCCCTACTCCAAGATGGTGAGTGCTCCCCCTGGGCCGGGGCTTTCTGGCTCCTGCCACCCCTGGGCTAAGGCCTGGATGGCACAAGGATCCAGTTAAATGAGATTTCTCAGGTCTTGCTAATGCCAAGTGCCTGGGCGTGGGGGAAGCATGAGCACACCAGCGCCGTGGAGAGCAGCTGTTCCGTGGGGCATGGAGCTGCCGTGGGGAGCAGCTGTGCAGCAGGAGTGGCTGTGTCACAGAGGGAGATGGGGGCTCGAGGTGGGTGAGAGCACGCAGACAGAGGTGGGCAGGATTTAGCACTGCCCGGGTGGTGGGAGGTGGATCGTGGCATTACTCTGCAGAAAGGGAGCCGGGGATCTCACAGCAGGTCTCTCCCCCCCCCCCCCCCCCAAGACTCTGAAGGAAGTGACGGAGATGGTGGAGAAGGGGTACCGGATGGAGGCCCCTGAGGAATGCCCGCCCTCCCTCTACACCCTGATGAAGAGCTGCTGGGAGATAGAGCCGGGGAAGCGGCCTTCCTTCAAGAAGCTCACTGAGAAGCTGCAGAAGGAGCTGAAGCACATAGGGGACAGTTAGCCCTGGTGGCTCTGCTCCCAGGGCCGCAACAGCCGCAACAGCCGACTCCCTGCTCCTGCACGAGGCTGAGAGACTGGTCCCAAAGGGCCCGTATTTACCCTGGAAGCCCTAGCATGTCCCTGCCACGAGCACAGCTCTCCGAGAGCGCATACAGGCTGGGAACAGACTGGCATCGTGTGCCCCATGGGTACATGCACGCCGGGGGGGGTGCTCAGTTCTGAACCAGACCTGCCAGGTTTCTGATTCATTCAGGATGAGTCTGGTCAGACGGCCCCCTGGATCACAATCTGGTGGCCATATGCCCCCCTGTCCACTCGCCACAAACCACAGCTCAGGGACGGCCGGGAGGAGTGTGTCCCGTTGCGCCAAGCCAGCAGCGCCCTCCTGTGGCGGGTGCTCGAGCATGTGAGCCCTTGACATTCCTGCAATCAGCGCAAATGGCCCATTGCCAGGCTGGGGAACGTTCAGCGTAGCCAGGACGTCTCCTGGGCCCAGGGACTGCGCTGGGGCTGGGGCTGGGGCGGGAGAAGGGTGGGTGGAGAGGAAGTGCTGCTCCCCGGCTCTTGGAACCTGGACTCAGTTCTCCGGAGGCTCCTACTGATGTTTATTTCCAAGTGTTTCCCTCATGTTTTAATGATTGAAAATGTGGCAGCAGCACAAAACGACCAGAGTCCCACTGTCCTCTGCCTGGCCTGTGCGTTAGTCATCGGGACCAGCTGAGATTCGGCAAAATTCACCAACATGGCTTCAGCCAAACTAGCTCAGCAGCTTCGTGACTAAAGGCGTTGTTGTAATAGGGGGTGCCCGACTGGGTGTCAGGCCCGGCCTTTGCCTCAGTTTCCCTTTGTGGAGATCTCCAGCCAGACTCTTGTTAGTCAAGTAAGCCTTCCCCTGCTTGCCAGTGTCTCAGCCCCTGCTGCTGGTGTTCCCTCCAGCCTGTTCCTCTTTGGGCTTCTGCCCCTTGCTGCCAGCAGCTCCAGCTTGGCATGGCTCGCCCTCACCGAGCTGCCAGTTGGCCTGTAGGTGTCACCTGACCCCAGACCTGGTACCTGGGTGGCAGCCAAGTACTTGCAGGTGGGGCGAAGGCCAGCCCACGCTGCGACAGTCATTTGGATTAGCCAGCAAGGAACGTGGCTTCTTTGCTCGAGACGCTGACGCAACCTCCCCCCCCACACACACACACACACAAGTGCAGGCAGTGGGCACATATCCACACCTAACATACATACAGCAGCACACAACCAGCCACACGGATACACCCTCGTACATAGAATCATAGAATGTCAGGAAGAGACCTCAGGAGGTCATCTAGTCCCACCCCCTGCTCAAAGCAGGACCAACCTCAACTAAATCATCCCAGCCAGGGCGTTGTCAAGCCTGACCTTAAAAACCTCTAAGGAGATTCCACCACCTCCCTAGGGAACCCATTCCAGTGCTTCACCACCCTCCTAGTGAAATAGTGTTTCCTAATATCCAACCTAGACCTCCCCCACTGTGACTTGAGACCATTGCTCCTTGTTCTGTCATCTGCCACCACTGAGAACAGCCGAGCTCCATCCTCTTTGGATCCCCCCTTCAGGTAGTTGAAGGCTGCTATCAAATCCCCCCTCACTCTTCTCTTCTGCAGACTAAACAAGCCCAGTTCCCTCAGCCTCTTCTCATAAGTCATGTGCCCCAGCCCCCTGATCATTTTTGTTGCCCTCCGCTGGACTCTCTCCAATTTGTCCACATCCCTTCTGTGGCGGGGGTCCAAAACTGGACGCAATACTCCAGGTGTGGCCTCACCACTTCCCTCGATCTGCTGGCAATGCTCCTACTAATGCAGCCCAGTATGTATGCAAACATACAGGAACAGGCACATACACCCATATATGCATGCACCACATGTATATGTGGACACTTGCAAAGATGGACCTTTGGTCTGACCCAGTATGGCCATTCTTATGTTCGTAAACATGCATGGTATGTACATATACATGCTCACACATGCATGGTCCTACATACGTGTGCCCGGGCAAACACTCTCACATTGAAACCATGGCCGTGTTCACAGTGCACCCTGCCCCCTGAGCCATGGGAGCTGGGGAAGACGGAACTCCCAGGGAGGAGCCCCCACCCGCACTGGAAGCTGGTTCTGCAGCCGGGAGCCGCCCACACACGGGGTATGACTGGGCATCAGGTGGCTTTGACTGGCCATTGCCTCTGTGCTGACTGGCTGCTTGCTCTGACCCCTCCCGCCCACTCCCCCTCCCCCCCCGCTCCCACCTGCCCTCCGCCCTATCTCCCCCCCCCCCCCCCCCCTCCCCTGCCCCCCCCCCCACCCCACCCCCTTTCTGGGCCCTGCCCCCCCCCCCCCAGTCTCCCCAGTTAGCCAATTCCGCCCCCCCAGCACTAAACCGCACTCAAAGGATTAAACTAACACACCCTGGCACCAAGTGAGGGTTGCACCCCTCATGCTGCGCCTCTGTTCCACCCTTCCCCGGGGTCGGGCTGGGCTAGGCCGGCTAGAAGTGCTCCATGGCAAGGCCCATCTAGTACTCTGGCTGCGTGCCGCTTGGCACAATGGGCCCAGCCTCGGCCGGCCAGTGGGTGCTACTGTCATACAAATAATAATAATCATACACACACACCTGCTAACACTAGTGTGCACTCACACACACACCTGCTAACACTCTCTCTCTCTCTCTCTCACACATACACACACACACACACACCTGCTGACACTAGTGCGCACTCACAAACACCTGATATTAGTGCACTCACACACACCTGCGGACACTAGTGCACACACTAACGCACACACCTGTTGACACTAGTGTGCACTCATACACCCCGCTGCTACTAGTGCACTCACACACAGCTGCTGACACTAGTGTGGACACACCTGCTGACACTAGCACATGCACACACATTCGTGCATGCACACACACTAACACACACACCTGCTCTCATTAGCACGCATTCCCTCTGACACTAGCATCCACTAACACATGCTCAGTCTATAGCTAGTTAAACTTCCCCTGGCTGGAAACTTCACTTATGATATGACCCTCCCAGGATGGGATTTTCCCTCACGGGGCCCCAAACCCTCTCCAAAATGTTTCCACCTCTGTACCTGAAGTGGGGGGGGGGGGGCGCGATAGTGCCACAAAGCACCCCCCAGGGCAGGTGTGGGTAGGGCGTGTGCTCTGGGCTTCCTGCCCCTCCCAGCACAAACCCTGCCCCCCCTCCGATGATGCTTAGCACCTTCCTGAGCCCTGCAGGGCCCGGTGCTGAGTCCCCCTGGGTGCCAGCTGGAGTGCAGGGTGCTTAGCACTGAAAATGCAGCTACCTCTGCCCATCCCCCACCCCTGGCGTTTAGAGCTGAGTTGAACATTGGAAAATATTGTGGTGGGGGAAATTGTGAATTCCCTCCCGCCCCCCCACATACACCTTTTGTTACATCAGGATTTTGAGACCCGTGTCCCAGTGGCACTCACTGCAGGGCACTCCACTGGCGCGTTCGTGGTGCCCTGTCCCGGCTGTCCCTGAGCCACAGTGGAGAGGAGTCTATTGCTGCTCGTGCTTTTAGCTCTGCCGGGTCCCAGTTCAGCCCTGGGCGCTGCCCAGACGGGGGCCGTCACACCCACTTGCGTGACCGGTGCTCGCCGGCATGTGCAGCGTTCACAGCCGCTCCCGTGGGCTTTCCGATTTTCAGATCTTGTGTGCACTCTCTGCGCAGGGGAAAACAGTTTATTACATGCTCCAGCAAACAGGCCAATGCATCTGTCTGGATGCAGCAAAATCTCCCCATGGTGGAAATCCATCCATGTGTGGCACTTCCTGGCCTCAGCCACCACAGTATCCGAACCCCTCGCAGCCTTTGAGGGATTCACCTCCCACCCCCTTGATGTGCTGTGATCCTCGTACCAAAGGGGAACTGAGGCACGGAGAAACTGGGAGCAAGGTTTAGATATTGAAGGGATGCAGGTGTGTAAGTCCCAGATGTAGGCACCACTGGTTCAGGAAACCCCGCTCCGCTACTGCCGAGCCCTGCAGGCGGCTGGATCCCTCTCTCCCCTCCCCCCAGGTGCCAGAGAGATCCATGCAGGGGGAAGACAGGTGGTGATGCACCTGTTTTACCTGTGGGGCCTGAACCATTGGCCATACATAGGGGCCATCACACTGCACACAAACCAAGCAGCGGAGGAGGAGGAACTGCCTTCAGCCCAGTAATTCAGTACTCACTTGGGGGGTGGGAGCTGCCTTTAGCCCGCGGTTAGGTACTCGCTGTGATGTTCCCCTCTGGTGTTGTCTGGACCGGTGATCTGCTAGGTCACTCCAAGCCTTGACTCTGGGAACCGGCCTTACCCTGCTCTGCTGTGAGAATCCCCACTCCTGGGCTGGTCACGCACAGCTTCTGGCATGTAACTGCTCCTTAGATTGTGCAACCGAATGACACTAGCCAATAGCTCCGGTCCCAGACTCAACCCTAGGAACCTCCGTCTTGCAGTGTCCAGTTGTACCCGCTGGATGCTGCAAGCTTATATAAGTTTGTCAATTTAACAAAGAAATTGATATGTATCAGGCTTGTTATCCCAAGGGGAGTCTCTGTCACGCTTCAAGCCAAACACACTGCTTCAGGCAGAACAAACAAACAGATGTATTAACTATAAAGGTAGATTTAGGAGATTATAAATCAAAGCACAACAAGTCGGATTTGGTCAAATGAAATCGAAGCAAAACACATTCTAAGCTGATCTTAACACTTTCAATGTCCTTAAAAACTTAGATGCTTCTCACCACAGGCTGGCTGGTTGCCCTTCAGCCAGGCTCTCCCCTTTGATCAGCGCTTCAGTCGCTTGGTGTGGTGGTGTCCGTAGATGTAGGTGGAAGAGAGAGAGAGAGCATGGCAAACATCTCTCCTTTTTAACATGTCCTTTCTTTCCTCCTGGCTTTGTCCCCCCCTTCAGAGTCAGGTGAGGCATCACCTCCTTGCAGTCCCAAACTGCCCAAAGGAAAGGGGGTGCCTCCCTCGAGGGTCTAGCACGGGGGGGGCCAACCTGAGCCAGAGAAGGAGCCAGAATTTACCAATGTACATTGCCAAAGAGCCACAGGAATACATCAGCAGCCCTCCATCAGCTCCCCCCAGCTCCCAGCGCCTCCCACCTGCTGGCAGCCCCCCACCAACCAGCGCCTACTCCCCTCTTCAGGAGGCTCAAGGGGTTCCCTGCCTGGCGTGCCGGGGTCTGTGGATCGCAGGCTAAGCCCCCTCCCCCCATCCATGGTACAGGCGCCTGGCTGAGGCGGGGTGAGTCCCAGGGGCTTTCGAGGCACCGGAAGGAAGGGTTGGGACGCTCAGTGGCACAGCACAAAGTCCCCTTGTGAATCTAGCCCTGACTGCCACCGTCGGCGCCTAACACCAAAACACAGACCCCCCAGAGCCCTGCTCCAATGCTACCAAACCCTCTGTGTGCCCCATTCCCCACGGCACCGAAGTGTCTGCCGGGGGCATGTGCGCAGCCACCTGGTGCCTAGGAACTCCCCTGCCCCCGATGGCCCTGTGCATAGCCCACTCACCTAGGCTGCTGAGAGCAGATGGGACTTAAACCCGGGTCTGTCATCTTCCCCGGGCGTGCCCAGCCCACTGGCTGCAGGGTACGCTGGGCGGGAGGGGCACGCTCTGTCTCTGCTGCTGAAGCTGCCCCACTCTGTGTAAGACAATTAAATAGTCCCGGAGCAGCTGGCTCTCCCGCACCCCAGGGTGCCCGCTGAGGATTTACGTATTTCATACAAAACCAGAACAACTTCAGCTGGTGAGACGCAGCCCAGAGATTAGGGCACTCGGGAGGTGGGAGACCAGGGTGTGGGTCCCTGGTGCTATTGTGCCCTGGGGGATTTGAACACTGGTCTCCCCACCCAGGGGTGTGCTCTGATCCCAGAGATGGGCATGGCAGCAGCACCTCCTCCTTTTGCCAGCAAGGGCTGAGCTGGTTTTAGTGCCTAGCCCCAGGCGAGGGGGCACAGCTGAGAGCTGCTGGCAGAGCCAGGCACCTCCCGCCAGTCCAAACAGCTGCCGGCTCCCTTTGAGTGGCCGGGTGAGGGCCACCCCCATCTCCTCAGCATTTCGTCCTGACTGGCTTAGTAAGTTCTGCACTTACCTTCCTTAGATGCCTGAGGCTCCCAGGCCTTGTGCAGGCTGCCTGGGCACCTAACTCAGGCCTGAGGAGGCACCTA
Source organism: Trachemys scripta elegans (assembly GCF_013100865.1). Classification (NCBI taxonomy): domain Eukaryota; kingdom Metazoa; phylum Chordata; order Testudines; family Emydidae; genus Trachemys; species Trachemys scripta. Next base: position 13,414,713 of record NC_048319.1, on the reverse strand, counting down.
ACCATCAGGCATTGCAACCCTGAGCCAAGTCCCCTTTCTGGCCACAGCCCCAGTGACACACAGCAAGACTTGAACCCAGGTCTTTGGGCTGGGGCGTGACTCTGGGCCTAGCCTCACTCTGTTTATAGGGTGATTTGCGTCTTTGGCAACGCCAGCTACGCTCCGTTCTCTCCACCCCAGCAGGGCTGGAGCCGAGCAGGCAGAGTGTCTGCCTGGCAGCACCTGCTGGCATAGGCCCAGCTGTTATTCTTAGACCCAGACCTGAACGCCGGCGCCGCTTGGGGTTTGGCCCGGGCCCCTTCCTGTTCTGAGTAACAGCCTGAAATCCCCCAGGCACTTTACCTGCACTAGAGCTGCTCCCCAGTACATCTGGACCCACCCTCGATGATGTCTGGAGCCCACACATGCCGCTGGGTGACCTCAGCTTTGGCTTGGGGGAAAGGTGGGTGCGTGAAGGGTCATGGGCCGGTCCCTTTCCCCAACCCTCCTAGGCACAGCTGCTGTTTTCTAAACAAACCCCCTCACGTAGGGTGGCAGGGAGCCGAGGGGGCATCTTGGCTCCTCCCCTCTCCCAGCCCTCTTCCCTCCCCCCCCCCCGGCCCAGGGCCTGTGTGCGCCTGTCTCCCTCCATCCCTGGCCTCAGAGAGAGGCCGAACAAAACTCACGCAGCCGCTCAGTGGCCTAGGATGGAGCTTTTCTGATTCCATCAAAGAAATTAGTTCAACAGCGTCTCTAAGCCTCTGGGTTCGAATTAGACCGATCGCTGACTCAGGGGCGGGTCAGCCCAGCCCAAGGTTCAGGGTAACGGGCTTGGCTGCATAGGAAAATCAGAGGGGAGGGTCTGTGGGGCATAGAGATTTAACCCTAAAATACCCCCTCTCTACCAATACGCTGCATGGAGTGTCTCTATTTCCTGGCCCTGGCTCCGAGCATGGCCCTGCCCCGCGCCCTGCCCTGCACAGGGATTAGACTTTTAATCAGTGTGCGGGAAATAGCTCACATGCAGCTAAAGTGCAAGGCACCTCCTTGGGGCACCTCCGCGACCACCCAGCCTGCCCGGCTGCAGTGGGGGAGGGGGGATGAACGCAGCCCCCCCGCCTCACGCTGGCTCACAAACAATCTCGTTGCCATGGTGGTGCCCAGATTAACCAAGTGTGTGTGCGTGTGTGTGTGCGCGCGCATGTGTGTGTGTGTGCATGCGTGTGTGTGTGCATGTGTCCGTGTGTGCACGCGCGTGTGTATGCACGCATGTGTGCATGTGTGTGCATTGTGCATGTGTGTGTGTGCATGTACATGTGTGCACATGTGTGTGTGTGTGCATGTGCCAGGGACGGGTGACTCCACTCCAATCCCCTTCTTGTCGCCATTCCAGCCTTTCGAACCTTGGCTGAGTTTTGCTGCCTAATCCTCTTGTGTCTCGCGCCGCGCTGCATTCCGGCACCTCGCCAACCCCGAGAGCTCGGCGCAGCTGCAGACACGGCGGCTGGGACAGCTCCAGCCATCAGCCTGTCCAACTGGGGTGGGAGATCCCAGCTAGGGTGACCAGATGTCCCAATTTTATAGGGACAGTCCCGATTCTGGGGGCTTTTTCTTATATAGGCTCCTATTACCCCCCACCCCGTCCCAATCTTTTACACTTGCTGTCTGGTCACCCTAATCCAAGCTGCTTCAAGATGTGTGGCAGGCTGGAGGTTGAAGGACACCACAGTAGGGCTGGGGCCAGGGCTGGGCAGGCCAACACCTATGTAGACCATCAGCTCCAGGCGATACAGCCGTGTGGGGAGCAGAGGGGGTGAAGGGCAGCCCAAGGGAAGGCCACCCCTCTTCTCCTGAGACGGTTCTCACAGGGCCTTAGTGCGGGACTGACAGCCCTGCAGCCCCCAGTCTGTCTGTCCGGGAGGTAGCTGTCTGGCCGTCTGCATTTCTAATGCATCCATCACTATGGTTTCTGGACATCAGATGTGGCCAGGGAGCAGCATGTCCCTGTCGGCCCTGGGGCCCAGCCCCTCCACTGACCCGGCCTAGAGCCTGGTTTGCATAACTCTCCCGCCCCCGGTCCCAGCTGGCCGGGCCTGTGCAGGTACTGCAGCATGATCCCACCGACCTCCAGAGGGCTGCACAGGGCGAAGGAGGGGGCCTGTGACGTGGCCTGGCAAAGCCAGTGCCAGCAGGGCCTCAGCCTCCATCCTGAGCCGCCCCCTGGAGCCCCGTCACTCCCCTTCCCAGCTCAGCTCCTCTAAACACCTGGGTCTGTCAAACCCACCCTCCAGCCACATACCCACTGCTGCTGCTGCCCGTCTCCGAGCCCCGGCCGCCCGTCTGCCTCTCTGTGTGGTCGAGGTGCCCCAAGCCATGTGGAGTGGCCCACGTGCTATGTCGCAGGGAGGCCTCCGGGGCTGGGGTGCTGATTCTGTCCATGGTGGGTCTGTCTCCAAGGTATCTGGGCTAGCAGGGAACCGTGCAGGCCTCTGCCCCACACAGCCACTCGCTTTCCACCCTGGTGGCTGCAGATCCCCTCCTAATGCCTTAATCCTGCTGTTATCCCTGCCAGCCCCGATAACGATATTCCTTGACCTTCACGCCCTGGCCTTCTCCAGGAAGGGGGGCCCAGCAGCTTGTGGCACCAGGATTTTGAGACCTAAGGGCTGGCTGGGCTCCACTCCTCCAGGTTCCACCATGGCCTCCCTGCTGTAGGCCACCAGGAGACGAGGAGCCAGGGGGCTGGCAGCTCTGCCCAGCGGGATGGCCCACATGGAGTTTGAGGAATGCCAGCAGTGGGCACAGAGTGAGCCCCCAGGGAGGCCACATCCATCAGCGTCTGGGTGTGACCGATGCCCCAATCCGGGTGTCAACTGGGCTGTCAGAATTCCCCAGGGGAGGGACCGTGCTGGGCTCACTCTCCGCCTTCTGGGGCTGGCGTCCTGACCATGTCAGAAACACTGGGCTCCTCTGGCCGAAGCCCCATGCCAGGGGCTACAGCGAGTGAAGGGGAGTGACTGGGCAAGGGGAGAAGGAGAGAGTGATGGAGGACGTGGAGGAGGAGGACAGAGACAGTGATAGATGGAAAGAGAGGAGGAAAGCGAGTGGACACCTGAGCCGGGATAGGGCTCTGCAGAGACAGCAGCTGCAGAAGGAAGCACTGGGCCAAGTTCATGTCTGGTGCTTGTCCCCAGAGCTCCTCTGGCTCCCGGGAGATGGGAGGTCCCAGGCCAGGACACCCAGTGCTTATGGCCCTGCTGACTGGGAACAAATATGGAGCCTTTAATAGCGGGGCTAGGATTTGTCGGTGGCCAATGAATGGGATGTTTTCAATTCGTTTTCAATCAGAGTGGGCATTTGGTGGCATCTAGTTCTTTGCTATAGATTGTTAAGCAGCTGCCACCTTTCCCCCCAGAGGGGGCTGCATTCCAGTGGTGGCTAAAGCAATTCTGATATTATTATACACTAGGTGCTAAGCTCACCTTGCCCTGGATTATGGCACCGCAGCCGCAATTCTCTGCTCTCCGTGTGCTGCGATACATGGTGCCACGAGGCTTGGCCAGTGGGGGCTAAATTTTCAAAAGCGGCCACTGATCTGGGGCCCCCAACCTGAGCCCCCGGGGACATGCTGAGCAGTCACATCGCCAGATGACGGAGCCGCAACAACCAGCAGAGGCCACTTTTGCAAGTGGAAGTTTTTAGTGCTGTTGAAGTTCTCCGAGCTCCTCAGCTGGAAGGCGCCGGGGCTGGCGAAGGAGCAGGCCTGTGCAGTGCCACCCGTGGATGAATTAGGATGAGGTGAGCTGGAATCATTTCAGCTCCTGGGACATGGGGCCGTGCAGCATTGTGTCCAGGGCCAGCTCTAGGCACCAGCAAACCAAGCACGTGCTTGGGGTGGCACATTTTCAGGGGCAGCATTCCGGCCATTTATTTTTTTTTGCTTCCGGCGGCAAAAGCTTAGAGCCGGCCTTGGCAGCAGCAGCGCATCATGCACGGGGGCGCCCTGGGGCCACTGCGGTTCGTGCCACCGGGGAGCAGAGCCCACACCTTGTGGCTGGACCAGGCAGGCTCCGAGCGGGGGACACTTGGGCTGGGAGCCGCCCCAAGGGGCACAAAGAGCTGCCTGCGGGTGCCACAGGGCGGCCGCCCCCGAGCACTGCAGCTGGGGCTGGGCGAAGCAGCCTGAGCCGCCCAGGGACTGCAGCAGGGTGGCCAGGAGCAGCAGGGCCATAGAGGGCGGGGTGCTGCCATGCGGGGCCCGCGTCTCGCTCTCCGGGGCTACCCTGCCCCGGCTCCTCAGCCCCTGCCAGGGCGATACCCCGGCTCTGCCCTCCCGGGTCCCGGCTGGTCCTGGAGGCGGGTGCCCTGGCTGGAAGGACCCTGGGCTGAGGCGCGGCCCGGGAGCCTTGCTGCTTACCCTGACCATGCCAGCACCAGACCGGCTGTAGGCGAGGGGGGAGCAGGCGGAGTCAGCACTGGTGGGGGGGAGCCCAGCACTGGGGCGGCAGGGGGTGCGGGTGGGTTGGGTTGGGTTGGGGGCGGGAGAGCCCAGCGCTGGGGCGACAGGGGGTGCGGATGGAGGAGGGCAGTGGTGGGGGGGGGGGGGGGAGAGCCCAGGGCGGGGGGGGGGGGGAGCCAAAAATTTTTTTGCTTGGGGCGGCAAAAATCCTAGAGCCGGCCCTGATTGTGTCTTCTTGGTGGCATGCAGGAGTTTGCACAGTGCTTTACAAACAAAGTACCTGCTGCTTCTACAGGCGCTGCTGTTGGGAAGGCAATTTGCATTCTCCGTCCGCAGAAGGCCATGTCTCAATGGCTGAGCCCAGCAGGGGTGGGACCCCGAGGCTCTGCCCCGCTCAGAATCCAGTGCTCGATGCGTACGTCTGCCTGGGAGGGAGTGCGTCGGGGTGAAGGATTGTGAATGTGTGGCGGGGGCTGTCTGAGGGCGTGGTTGGTTGGTGTGTGTGAATGAGTTTGTTTGAGTGCAGATTGCGGCTACTAGAGGATGAAGCTGTTTCTCCAGCAGGGTCCGGTCAATATTTTCCCAAGGGCCCCTTGCGGCTGGTGCCTCGGTCACTGGGGACCCAGCCTCAGACACCCTGGGCCTGCCAGTGCTGAGCTCCCGCAGCCCCAGCTGGGCCTTGCAGAGGGTCTCTCTAGTGCTGTGTCTCATTCCTCCTGCAGGACGGCAGAAAGGGCACCCGAGGGGCAGCTACCAGCTGCTGCAGGTCAGTGTCCCTCCTCCCTCGGCTCCCTGATTTTAAGGGCACTGTCCCATATTTCATTGATTTGTCCCTTAGGGCGTCCCTGATGTTAAGCCGTATTGAAGTGTTTTCCGACGGCTGACAGGTACCATGTAAACGTTACATTGCAGCTTGGGAGAACTGTTGCAGAGGGCAGTAGAAGTGTATGTTGGAGACATGCTCAGGAACTGGTTCTTCCCTAAAATGTCCCTTCAATTAAGGGGTTGGCCCTTGTTTTCCACATGGTTTCCCCTTATTTCCATCCAGCAAAAGGGGTGGCCCGAGGGACCGAGCTGTGCTGTGGCTGCAGCAGTCCTCATGGCTTGCTGCAATAGCCTTAGGCATCCTCTGGTCTCTGGGGCAGGAGGGGTGACGCCAGACTGAGATTCACTCCTGTGGCAGGCAGTGGTCTCCCCCCCCACACACAGAGCAGGGCTCATCCCCTCCAGCAGGGGGCATCAGGCGCACACATATACACACACACACACTAGCTGGCGACATGAGAACCCCAAGCAGCAACCTCTGGTGTAGCTGGAATCAAAGGAGTTAGGTGCCTGCCTATAATGCGGCATCATCCTAAGTGGGGTCAGTGCAGCTCTGGCTCTCAAACGGTTATTGTCCAAAACTCACCCATCTCCCCTCCCTGCAATACCGAGAGGTTCCCCCCCTGTGTTGGCTGTTTCCAGGGTTTCTCCCAGCCAGCCCTCCTGCCTCCTTCCCTGGCCTCCACCTGGCTCAGAGCCGCTCCATCTTTTACATGGCATTAGTGAGACCCACCTGCTCTGACAGCCAGGGTGAGTCAGTGGAATAGCTCTGTGTCCACGTGCAGGGTTCTCAAAGCTGATACTGGCACCATAGCCAGGCAGAAGCTGCCACCTCTGCAGCTGCCCTCTGTTTTCCTGTGTTCTGTCACTTTCTTGGCTGTGGCATCCCTGGCCCCCGTTGTCACTTGGCAGTGGCAGGGGGATTGTTGCCTGTTGCACTCACACACCTTGCCTACTTGCAGAGGGACCGGGATGGTGCCCTGCTCCAAACGGCTGGAGATCTCCCCAAGGAGCTGGCGGCAGCGGTGAAGGTGAGGAGGAGGCGGGAGATGGGGGTTGAGGAAGCTGCAGGAGGTGGATTTTGAAGCCTGAGGAGCCGAGTGCAGGGCACTGCCCGTGTGGTGAAGGAGAAGTGCTTGCTGGTGTATGGCCCAGTTTGCCTCCTGCTAAATGAATCCAAACAGAGAGCCCACTTGCTTGGCCTCCGTGGCCAATGGGTGAGACGGGGGCGGCCTATGCCAGCCAAGGTAGGTTCAGATGGCATCTGGGATGGGAACATTCAGAACCTTGATATTTTAGACATTTGGATCCCATTGTGCTGGGCGCCAGCTAAGACATGGACTAGAATAACCCCACGCTGCCTCCTCTCCTCCCTCGGCCACAGACACAACCCTGCTGACAGCTGGCGCAGGGCCCCAGACCCTGTCCAGCTGCCACAGCCCTGCCTGCTCCTCCCTCGCTGTGCATGAGGCTGCATTGAACTGATCTGGTGTCTAGGGACTGGCTGAAATCTGGGCTTTGGCGGCAAATTATCCCAGACAAGGCTGGGGCTTTCCCACTGCACGTCCTGACACTGCTGGCGTGACACTAGAGCACCGGGGTCGGCGTAGCTCAGCTCGAGCTCTCTGCTGTCCTGCATACGTTGGGGTTGGCTCCGTCCCATACGCAGGATTTCAGCCTGTTCTGGACGCCCTGTGGCTGCGGACCGAGGGGGCACAGCGAGAGCTGGGCTGGGAATTCCTGCCATGACACTTACACCCCTTTTTCTATTCCCTAATTGACACTCAGATTGAAGGGGTCTGTGTGCGCCCCCTGCTGGAGAGAGGGAGGTTGCAGGATTTTGAACAGCAATATGTGAAATCGTTGTTTGGCATCAAACAGCCTGTGAAGGTGCTGGTTGGGGGAGGGGATGCATCTTTCACTGAGCCCGGCCAGGGTCTGAGGGGGTCTAAGCACTGAGGTAGATTTTGAATTCTCTTCTCTCCGTCTCCAGAGAGTACCTGGCTATCTAGCTACCTACCCCTCTAGCTATCGATCCATATCTGGTCAGACCTCACCAGCCTTTGACAGGGAGGCTTTGGAAGCACACAGAGGGCAGGACCCAAGGGGCATTTGTATCCAATCCATAATCAAAGCCTCACAGGACCTGGAACTAGGGGAAATCGGGGTATTTTATTTTTGCAATACCCATGTGCCTCTTTTTATTTTTCTCATGTAAAAATATGCATAAATTGTCACTTTCACTGCTAGCCAGAGGCAGTGTGGGGCAGTGGGTAGGGCCCTGGTGTGGGACTCAGGAGCCCTGAGTTCTGCACCTGGTTCTGCAGGTAAACCTTGAGTTGGTCTCTCTGTTTCTCCTCCCACCTGCTGTCTATTTAGCTTGTCAGATCTTGGGAGCAGGGAGGTTTCTGATTCTGTGTTTGTACAGCCCTCAGCACTGAGGGACCCACATCTTGGTTGAGGCTGTGACACTGTCTCAGGGCACCCAGAACTATGGGTCACCTCTTTACCCCTCTGCCTTAGCAAAGAGACTTGCTAGGGAGTTGAAGTGTGTACCAGTTCCCTGACACTCACAGTCAGTTGCCACCCGGCCAATCTCCTCCAAAGGGCTGCCAGGCTTCACTTTGCCTTGCAGGTAGCACTTGGTGCTTGCCAGTTCCCGAGCCCCCTGGATGAGGGTGTTCCCTGGATGTGCCCAGAAATGCCCAAGTCCGCTATCTCCAGAGACATGGTGCACACACCAGTTTGTTTGATTCAGTGACTCATATTACAGACTGTACTGAGAACTACATATGATAACACAAGGAGAAGTTTGTTAACAAAGATAGAGATTTAAGTGTTACTGAGTAAGGAGAGAGGAAACAGCTGAGAGACTAAACATAACTTTATCAGGCTAAACTCTTTGTCTAAGATAAGCTTCTCACCTAAAGCAACCTCTCTGTGTCACCATCCCCCAGGGCCAGGATCCAGTTTTTATGGGTGTGAAAAACGCTGACCTTTTTGCTTCTTCAGTGCCGGATACCAAAAATGCCTGTTTGCCTCCTTCTTCTAGTCTAGTAAACCTTCGAAATGTAGCCTGCTGTTTGCTCTCTGGAGCGCTGGTTGCTGTGTTGCTCATCTCATCCTCTTGTTAGTTTGCTTTTCCTGTTGTCTTCAGATGCAAATAAACTCCCAGTGCGTTTGCCTTACCCTAGGCTTACTTTGCATCAGAGCTCTAGGCTGCCCAGTCAACCAACGTTCCTTTGTCTGGGGAAAACGGATTTGTAATACATACGGACGACGTCTTGCATGACACCTGTTCATACACCTCACAATGCTTATGACGACCAGTAGAATCTAAGCTTTTATTTGAGACCTTACACAACATTGTGTATAGATAAATCCCATGGCAGCCATGTGTTAGATGTAGTGAGTTTGTCAGGCCTGAGTGGTGTTGCTGTTACATGACAGTGGGCCCTTTGCCAACTGCCAACTAGGGTCACAGAGGCCTAGTTGCTAAGAACAGAAGCTCACTCTGCCACGGACCTGTCTCATCGCTGCACAATACATGGAACCTTTTCGGGCAGTACGGGGCTTATTGGGAGGCTGGGTTTGGTTCTCCAAAACTGACACTCCTGCCCAGACTGGTTCCGCTTCCACTTCCACTTTACCTGCCCTGCCAGAGCTCAGGTAAATGGGTATGGAGAGGCCCTTCACTAGGGGAGGAGGTACAGGAACGACTATGGGTTTATGGACAGCCAGGTTCAGAACCTCGGCTGGTGTAGAAGAGCATGCATCAATTTCCACCAGCTGAGGATCTGGCCCTGGAGTGTGTCAGGTGTAAACGGTCATGTTTTCATTCAATAAAATCCAGATCCGAACTGTTTGTAGCCATAACACAGATCAAGGTACTTTTTCCCAGAGCTGACATGTTAACCCTGGTGTCCCAGCTAAAATCCAACCCAAGTACGTTACATTCAGCCTTCAGTCCCCGCTGCAGCTTCGCACGGATCCAGGATTCTTCTTCCCCTCCTGACCTCAACTATTTGTGCAGCACTGTTGTGGACTGTGGTGCCGTCTACCCCAGAGGTGGCTGTATTTCAGCTGTGGCTGATCTATCTAGATGCCACAGGGGGGAGGGATAGCTCAGTGGTTTGAGCATTGGCCTGCTAAACCCAGGGTTGTGAGCTCAATCTTTGAGGGGGCCACTTGGGGATCTGGGGCAAAATCAGTACTTGGTCCTGCTAGTGAAGGCAGGGGGCTGGACTCGATGATCTTTCAAGGTCCCTTCCAGTTCTAAGAGATGGGAGATCTCCATTAGTTATTATTATGCCTGCAAGATAGTGAGCACGTACTGCAATGGATGGGAATGCGCATGGCTGCCTTACAGGATTGGGACCGCTCTTTGTAAACGACTTCAGACTCAAAGGCCCCAATATGTTATTTTTATTATTCAGTTTTATTAAAAATAAACTTGCTGCTGTTGAAAGGGAAGGGCTAGTCATCCCCTCCTAGCCCCATTCCAACTCCTCTCACCAGCTACAGGGTTAAAAAGCTCCTGTCTTTGGAAGGCAAAAAAAAAATCAAGATTATATTCGCTCTATTTTTCAACTCTAAGATTACCTCCTTGAGGACATTCCCTTATTACGTATATTCCACAGGTACCATAGGCTTAAATAGTGCCGAGCAGACAAATAGCCATGGAAGGTTGAAGGCTGCTAAGATCACTAATACCTGCCTATTTCAGTGAGGTCTAATCTGCCTGAATCTCCTGTCCCCAGAGCACTAAGCTAGCCGAACCCTTGCAAAATGCACGGCAGTATTGTCTAGTAATGGCCCCAAATGTTGCTGTGGGGCTTGGGGCCATGGCTGGAGAATATTGGGTATTAGGTTTATAAAGGAAATCAAGCCCTTTGATTGCAGCCCCTGCACTGGGCTGCGTGTGGCTGTGCATTGTCCTGCCTGAATGTTAACCCATGTGCTCTGTAAGAGCCGGAGTTTCAAAGGAGGCTGTTTGGGCCAAGGACTCTGCCTCCGTTTGTGTTTGCAAAGCACCTACGGCATCGCGGGTGCTCCTGGAACCACAGTGGTGAGCTTTTCTTGGCAAACATGTGCAGTGTCCAAGCGTCACAGGGTGAAGTGACTTAACCAGGGCCCATAGGCAGACAGTGGCAGAGCTGAGGTGAGACTCGTACCCAAGTCCTGAACCCCACGTCCCAACACTAGCCCTAGGCTGCTCTCCCTCCCTTTGGGTAATGTACTCTTGGCATGTTTAATCTCAGTAACTAACTGAGAGCCTTTTTTTCTGCAGGGACATTTTCTTGCCCTCTTCTGGTAGCCGCCAGCTTGGCTCCTGGTGTTCCTCAGTACTTTTGGTAGCCACCAGAGATATTTGGTAGTCCAAGAACTTAGGAATGTGATCTAGCAACTAAAGACAGAATGGGCGTCGGAGAGTTTTGGTTCTCTTCCTAATCATGTCAGAGAGTTGCTGAGTGGCTTTAGTCAAGTCACATCCCTGCTCTGTGCCTCAGTTTCCCCTACTGTAAAATGAGGCTCATGATCCTTCTCTACTGGAAGGGGCCTTGTCAGCACCTAGGACAGACTATTATGAGAATACATAGCCCAGGTACCACAGATCCCAGTAATGGGATGGGGAGACACTTGGTTCAGGTAAGTCACAGAGGTCCCTCTCGGGATATCTGCTGCACTCAATTCCCATTAGCTTCAGTGGGTGCTGAGCACCTTGCAGGATCTCACGCAGACCAGCCACAACTAAAATGCAGCCACCTCTGGGGTGGAACACACCAGCTGTTTAGCAGCACACAGCAGTTCAGGTAAGTTACAGAGACCCCTCTCAGGATATCTGCTGCCCCCACAGGAATAACATCCACTCAGCCTCAAGCACACAGCACATTTGCCATGCCAGGCCTGTCCCAAGCTGCTGTCTGCCACACTGGGCCGGGCTGGGCTGCCCTTTGTGCCTTCCCTCTCTCGAGTGATTCGGGCAGCACCTCTGCAACTGCCGCTATCCCAGGCAGCCCTGGGTAGTCGTGGGGGAGGCGCTGGGAGCACCTGCTGCTGGGAGCCTGCCTGAGCAGAGGCCCCCGGGGCACTCCAGGTGTGCATCACCCTGGTCCTTTTGGGGAAGAAGGAAAGATGCCAAGCCCAGATTCATATAGCAGGGCTGGGGGTGGGCCTAGCAGGGGTGAGCACAGCATCGTGGGGCAGCTGGCCCAGAGCTTGCTGGAGCTGGTGGTAAGGAATGGTAAGCCAATACTTCTCTGAAAGGCCACGACCTCCTCCCCTCCCTCCTGGTACTGAGGGAAATGGAGCTGCCTGGGACTAGGGGCTGGGGAGAAGGTGCCTTGCGAGCCCGGCCAGCTCCAGACAGCTCCTGGGACATGGCCTTGGGGGTTACCTGGTTGCTCCCAGGGCAAAATAGCCCAGGCATGGGTGAGGGGGGTCCCCAGCCTTGGAGACCATCTCCCAGCCCCTGCCTTGTCAGTGAACTCTCCCAAGGGGCCAGACTGACACACTCATGGCTGATTTGGGGGGACAGGAAGGAAAGACCTATTGAAACAGCGACTGAGCAGAGATCTGGCCTTATATTAAAATGTAACAAATGCCCGTGTGTGTGACCCAGGGGGCCGAGGAACCAGTTCGCCCACCTACCCCACTTGCGTGAATGCTACAGCCCCTGCACGTCGAGTGCAGCCCATCTCTCACTCAGCACTGCGCCATGCTCCCTGCCAGCCGTGCCGGGGGCAGTGCACTAGTGGGTTTAAGTGTGTGTCAGGCTCAGGCACGGGGAATATGCACCACCAGATTCGAAAACCTACAAATCGGAGGCGGCTTTTTTGCAGTCACACCATGGTCCTGTTTTTGTGGAGGAGCTGCAGCATTTTCCAGTGGAGGAAAAAAATGGACCAGCTTGAGTGAAACTGGGTCAATTCCTCCCCATCTCTTCCAAGGAAAGGGCCCTGCTTCTGAGGCAGAAAATAGCAACACGTGACGTTGGAAATCTGAGACTGAAATTTCGTTTTGGCGAAGGTCAGTATTTGCACTGAAACGGCTGCTGCAAAACGCTGGCCTTTGAGGCCAGTGCGCCAAACATGATGAAACTGGCGCTAGAGCATTGTAACATCCTTCATCGTAAACGTCAGCTTTGCACACGCTGGGGGTGGTCTTGCAGTCCTTGCACAGTCAGGGCTCCCCATTGAGGCATGCGTGGCTTTTGCTTGCGGCATGCCAGCTGCTCATCGACACTGGCCTAGGGACTGGCAGGTCGCACCCCGCCAGGCCTCCCCACGGCATTTCCAGATAGCGCAATCGAGGGAGGTCAGCACCAGCACCAGAGTAACTCGTTCAGAGATGAATCAGTTTTCCCATCTGTAAAGTGGAGCTAATGATACCGACCTCCTGTGTGGAGCCCTCTGACAGCTAGGGGCTGTCTATGAATTACATCATGCCTGGGGGGCGGGGCTTAACGCTGCACGTTTGTTTCAGGGTTACAAGAGGTGGATCTTGAAAATCACCCTCAAAATGTTACATAATTGATGGACAGCCCCTAGGGATAAAACCTGGGGATTAGTATTATTGTTACTGACTCAATAATAATGACTAATGTAACTAATATATTGCAATTATTATTAATTAATGTCATTATTAATGATTAGCCTTTCCCTGGCCTGTTTTGTCTGAAGAGCTCAAAGCTCACCACTACCACGCGGCAGTGAATGAAGCCTTGCAGCCCGCCCGCCCGGAGGAAAGCACATCTGCGATTCCCACGCGTGTGGCGCTCCAGTGGGACCGGCTGGCGGCAGGGCAGGGGAGGGGGCAATACTCCATTAACGGCCAGCAGCACCGGCACCGACGCACACTAGTGCCAGTGCCCTGTGCGGAGGGGTTGGGCCGCCCTGCCTCTCCTCCAGGCATATTGGGACCTGCCCAGGCTGAGCGAAGGCAGTAATGTGCAGCTGCTTCTGGGGAAGCCATTCAGAGCTGATGTGGGTGCTCAGCCCTGTTGAGGGGAAGGGGGGAGGGGCTGGCATGGCCGGGAGGGTGCTCTCCCTCTGTATAACCATGGCACCGATTCTGTGCCACGATCCCTAATCGCGGTCCGGGCTGTCTGCCCATTGCCCGGCCAAAGAGCTCAGGGGGACTCTCTGGGCAGGGTGACACCAGCTTGTGATCAGCCAATGGCAGTGAGCCAGGCGGCCGGGGATGGGGATTGTGATATTAACCCAGATTAGAACAGGGGCTTTGGAAAGTTTGGGCATGGCTGCCCTACCGCCATCTCCCATCCCCCCTCTATCCCAGCCAGCTCCTTGTTCACGGCCAGGCCTGAGGGGCTTCCTAGTGCTCTCCAGCATCACATGGTGCAGAGGCCCCGGGGTTTGCTCTGCAGTAGGCTGGTGCATGAGGTGTGGCCATGCACGCTAAGGGGAGGACACGTGGAGCGCTCCGCTCAGAGGCCGCCCGGGTGTCAGCGGCTCCCCTCCATCCCTGAGTCTGCGAGAGTCGGGTCAGCTCCTCAGATGGGTCTTGTGGCTCCGCTCGCAGGCTGCTGAGCACAGAGGGGAGTTCGGGGAGGGGAGGGGAAGGAGATACGCTCCCCACACCTGCCTCTGCCCCCCTGGCTGGGGAAACGCTGCCGGGCTGCTGGGCAGCCACAACATGGGGCTCTGGGCTCACTGCCACCCCTGAGGCCCTGCACCGAAAGGGGGAGCGGGCCCTCTGGCTCACTGGCCTCTCTCGCCTCACCCTGGAGCATGGGGGGATGCACAGGGGCTCAGCCCCCCGGAAGCACAGAACACAGGGAGGGGAAGTATCCAGCACCGTCCCTCTGTGGTCAGGGACCCCCTCAGCACCCGGTGTTCTCATCACAAATAGCGACCTCCTCCCCTCGCCCCTCCCTTATCTCCCCCAGCCCCCCGCAAGCCTGGGAGGGGCCCGCATAGCCAGGGACAAGTTTGCAGGCTCCCACTCTAGGCACAGTTGTGAGCGTGTGTGTGATTCGGGTCAGAACCATCCTCCAGGTCTCCCTGGCTAATCGCCCCGCTCCCCCCTCCCATGTCGCCACCTGGCCCGCCTCCCCAGGAGTCTTTTGGGTCACTCCTGCCTGGCTCCCCCGCCTGCCCCAGTCCTCTTAATGAACTAAAAAAGTGATAAATCCCTCTCAGAGCTGACCACGTGAGTGCCCCCACACCTCCTGGCCTTCCCCTAGCCCTGGCAGCCCCCCGCCTCCCACCCGTCCCCTCCCCGGTAAGCTGACGCAGCGTCTCTAAGCGTTAGCAGCTTTAGCTTCTAATAGGATTAGCGAGGTTTAAAACTGTCATTTGAGTGAACTAAACCTCTTGATACCCTGCATTGCACCTTCTTAACCAATTTGCCTTCAATTAGGGTAATTGGGAAACTAGCAAAGAAGTATAGCATTAATATTTTAAAGTGATGAAGTGATTATGAGCCTCAGACTAGGAAGCAAATCAATTTGCTATCTGCGCCTAAAAGGCAATTATAATCATTTGTCAGCTACATCCCCTCCCTCCCGGCCACACTCACCAGCACCTTCAGGAGTTAGCTGGTAAGGCTCTGAGCGCGCAGCCATTGTCAGGAAAAGGCAAATCCCTAACACGGAGCGGCAGGGGGCAGCTGGACGGGCCTCCCAGATTCGCAGCTGCCATCGTGCCACGGCACCTAAAATTAGCTCGGCGCTGACTGCCAAGCACGGTTAACTCGGGTGACCCCCTGCTGGGTCTGAGGCAAGCTTGGTCTCCCTAAACGTGCAGCGGATGCGAGCGGAGGAGATGATGGGCTTCAGAGCTGGGTTTATCACAGTCAGGCACTCATCTGCGCAAGCTGCATTCTCATACCTGTGCACGCTGGTGCACAATGCTCGCATACATGCCAATACACACACTCACACGTATGCAGCATGCCCTCTGATGTGCACACTCACACACATGCTCCTGCTCACGGAATTCACACTCCGGCACGCCCACACTTGTGCCAGCGCTCACACTTGGCTCTAGTGAGGCACTTAAACACCTTTGAGGGGCTGGGCCTAAGTGACTTGCCCAAGTAAATGAATGGCAGAGCTGGGGATTGAGACCAGGTTTCCTGACGCATAGGCCCCTGCTCAAAGCACTAGACCACATTCCGTACAACTTCCCAGCATCCCCCACCAGCCCACCTATTAGAGCAGGTCCGAATATTGGGGTGGGCGTGGCCAGGGCTGTTTCCACAGAAAATGTTGACTTTTCGGGTTTTGATCGAAAAGCTTTTGGGGTTTGGATGAAAGTTTGGGGGTTTCAATCAAAAGTGGCTTTTTCTGTAGACTTTTGCCAGGACAAGTTTTGTTTAGTTTTCTGCAAAAAATTTTCTTTGGTTGAAAACCCCATTTTTAATTGAAAATGGCTTAATTGGAAAATTGTCAAGGCACCTCACCTGGACAAATGGACACTCACCCATCAGAATGATTTCATGGCTATTGTGGAAGGCAATGCTTTAAGTAACATACTTAATTTTCCTGCAGAGACCTGACCTTATAGTCCTCATGCACACAGAACCATTCAGCCTGCCTCGTAATGCAAGAACAAAGGGACGTTCAAGGACATCGAAAGGTGGCAAAGTCCAGACTGAAAACAGGACATTCTTTTTTCACACAATGCACAGTAGGCCTGTGGAACTCACTGCCACAAAAACTCACTGAAGCCAGGAGCTTGGCAGGGTTCAGAAAAGGGATTAGACATTTCTCCGGTGAATGAGCATAACCAGAGTCATAACAGTATATAGCCAAAAAGTAAATAAGAGCTTTGTAAAGGCTAGAAACCCGCCTGCTTCAGGGCATAAACTGACCTCTAACTAGGGGGGTCAGGAGGGAACTGTCCCTGGGGACAGGCTACCCCATCGCTGCAGGGCACTTGCATCTTCCTCTGAAGCAGATGGTGCGGGCCACCGTCGAGACATTCCTATGTTCCTAAAGTTCTCCTTGGCAAGTCAAGGGGAGCTTTGCCTGTGATTGATAGATTCTAAGCTAGCAGAGACCATTGTGATTATCTAGCCTGACCTCCTCGATCACCCCGGCCAGACAACATCCCAGAAAGAATTTCTGTTTAAAGTAGACCACAACTTTTAGGAGAACAGCCAACCTTGATTTAGAAATTGCCAGTGATGGCGAATCTACCACAGTCCTTGGTAAGTTGTTCCAATGGTTAATTACCCTGATTGTTAAAATACATATGCCTGATTTCCAGTCTGGATTTGTAATGGTTCTGGCTACACACAAAGTTGTACTTCTCTCAGTAAGCTGGTGTAGCTAAAGTGTTACAAATCCCTAATGGAGAACAGTGATACTGGTATAAATATGCTTACACCACGGTTCACATCTGGGAAGAGGAATAAAATATACAAGGATACGGCACCTTTATACCAATACAACTGCCTCCACGCCAGGGGTTGTACCAGTATAACTATATCAGTAAACAGTCATACCTCTAACCGAAACAGTTATACCACTGGGTGTAGGGCAGGCCGAAGTAATGACGGCTGAATCAGGTTCCTAACCATTTCCAGGTGTGCTTAAGAAGGGGCATCGAAGCCAGTTTCCCATATAATTCAGGTCCAAATCACCGCAGGGTTTGGCATGGTTTGGATTGGGATAGTCTTGGTGTTCATCTCTCTCTCTCTCGCTAAATTACTAAATAGCACCATCTAGTTCCTAGTAACCATTGTCATGATGCTGAAAAGCTACTCATAGACTCTGTTCTCATTGACACCGGTGTCAGTCCGGAGTAATTCTACTGATGTCCACGGCGTTAGTCCAGGTTTACACTGACGTAACTGAGATCAGGATTGCATATGAAATATAACTGGAGTGTACTGAAAAAGCCTGACAGTGAACTCCGGGATCTAAAGGCCAAGAAATATAGCTTGTGTTGTAAAAATAATAATGTTTTGTACTTCTTTAGTGTCCCTCAGCTACACAGGTCAGTAGCGATGCCGCCTAACCAACCTCTGAGACAGGTACATTCTCTGACTTTCCATTCCCAGCCTGGTACACGGAGACATGCAAAGGCGAAGTGACTTGCCCAAGGTCACACAATAAGAGCCAGAGTCCTGACATCCATTCCCCAGCAACGCGATCCCACGTGGCCGTCAAATACAACTGATCGGCAGAGTTCCTCTTGGAATCACTATTTCAATGGTGCTGGGGGGCTTCGCTGTAATCAAGTCACACATAATTAAGTGTTCAGGCACCCTGAGCTTTGGAAAGACGTCTTTTATATTATTGCCACTGAAGTACATAACTAAATGCTAGCTGGAGAGATGTGCTAAGGAAAGCTACAGTTAAAGCCATGCTCAGATTTCCATTATACTCATCTGCTTTTACATGCCCCAGCATTCGGCTGAAGAATCTCCATTAGGGCTGAAATTTCCCATGGTTGCGACCACGCCCCTCCCCCGCAGTCTCCTCCATTGCCTTTGGCCTTATGGAAACAAGCACCCCACAGATGAAATCCAAAAAAATCTTATGGGAACATTATGAATTGTAATGCACAAAAGTCAGGAAAAAGTTACAGTAATAACAACATATTACACTCATATTGATTACATTATTATCACTAATATAAACTCAACCCAACTGCATAGAATATTATTCAAGCGACCATGGAAAGTCCAACACAGAGCTGCAGATATTACCTATGTGCTTGTGTGAGTGATGGGCCCCTACTGTAACACTGGTCTACAATTTTTGAGAAGGCTTTTGTATGCCTTGAGGAGGTTTTCCACCAACAACCTATAGTTGTCTGCCCAGGGCCGGCTCTAGGCACCAGGCATCCAAGCACACGCTTGGGGCGGCACCTGGTAAGGGGCGGCGGGGGGAGTGCGGCGCAGCATTCCGCGGGGGGGGAGGGGGGCGCTCCGGCG
>NC_048319.1:13348426-13371585 GCF_013100865.1 Trachemys scripta elegans | reverse complement strand
CTCACCCCAGCCGCTGACCCCACACCTTACAGAACCCCCTCACTCATCCATCCACTCACCCCTGCCACTGTCCCCACACCTTACAGACCCCCCTCACTCATCCATCCACTCACCCCAGCCGCTGACCCCACACCTTACAGACCCCCCTCACTCATCCATCCACTCACCCCAGCCGCTGACCCCACACCTTACAGACCCGCCTCGCCCATCCATCTACTCACCCCAGCCGCTGACCCCACACCTTACAGACCCACCTCACTCATCCATCCCCTCACCCACCCCCAGCCTCTCCCCTCCTCCCCAGGTACACTGCCAGCCCCAGGCTCCCCGCGGGTCTGAATGCACCTGGCCTTGCAGGAGGGCCCCATGAACGTGCTGGAGGCAGGGGCCCTGCAGCAGCAGGTGTTACTGAAGGGCTGCGGAAGCGGCGCGGGGGGTGCAGGGCGCGTGCACAGCATCGACGTGATCCTGGGATTTAGCAGGGATCAGGACTCGCTCCTGGGCCCCCTGCAGGTGCCCGGCCTCGCGGCCAGCAAAAGCGGCGCGGGCAGCCTGGGGGACGCCAGCAGAGCGGAGCAGCCGCCGGCTCCCTACAGCGCCCAGCCCCTGGGCTCGCACCCGGAGGAGGCGGCTCTGTACGGTAAATAGGTTTGCAAGTCCAACCCAGCCGCGATCGTCCCTTCCCGGGGTCTGGGGGGCACCACCGGTTCCAGGAGTCCCAGCCAGAGCCCCCCGGCAGGGCAGCCCCCGAGCCGCCCCCAGCTGGGAGCTTCCCTGCAGCGCCGGGCGCGGCGGCGGACTCAGGGCAGCAAACAAGTGTCGTCGCTTCCCCTGGCTTGTGCCGTCGGGGCTGGGCGAGGCAGCGGCAGCCGGGCGCTCCGGGGTGGGGAGCCCCCCGGAAAAGGGCCTTGCCCGGGGGTGGCTGAGTCGGGGGGTCGCTAGGGGTCTCGGCGGAGTTTGAGCGCGGCGCCCCGTGCGCCTCCCTACCCGTGTCTAGAACCAACTTTTTGGAGACTTTTTCTCTCTCTTTTCCAAACGCGAACAGCCCAGTTCTGCGGCGGCGCCTGGCCCGGCCTGGGGTTGTCCCCGCAGCAATAACAATTAACAGTAATTAATAGCAGCCTCTGAAGCTTTGACCCCCTTAAAATTCCAGCTTTTCCCCGGCGCGTCCCGGAGCCCGATCCCGGGGAGAGCCGCTCGCTGCCCTCCGAGTCCGCCCCCCAGGCGCTGCGGGTCCAAGTTCTGTTTGCCGGCTTGGTTCGGGTCTGGGATCGCCCCGGGCCAGCCCGGGGTCCCTCCGCGGAGTCTGGAGGGAGAAGCGGGGCCGACTCCGAGTTGGCCCGCGGGAGCGGGTTTTGACACGCGGGGTGCCCGAGGGACGATCGGCTGGGCCGAGGAATGGGGCGCAGCAGAGGCGCTGACCGACCCCCTCTTACCCAAGGGCTGGTGCCGGGCCCCGGGGGGACCTTCTCCCTCCCCCGGTTGCACAGCCCGGCTTGGCGAGGGGAGCCGGAGAGCCCCTTTAAGCGGCGCTCGGGGCTGAGCGCTCGGCTCCCTGAGAACCGTCGGGCCGGTTGTTGGGGGGCGGTGCGGGGCCCTGGGGCGCCCGGGGCTGGCGGTTCCAGCTCGGGGCCAGGCAGCCTCGCGAGTCGGGCATTGGGACTTTGCAACTTCTCTTCCTTTCTCCCTGCAAGTCCCTGCCGAGGTCTGGGCCCGGGCTCGGCCGCAGGGACGGGGTGGGGGGCAGGCGGTCAGTTCCCAGGCGTGCATCGGGGTGCGCCGAGTGGCACAGCTCGCTCCTCGGCTTAGCGCCGGGGCAGCCCCGGCTGCGGAAGGACAGGCCGGCCCGGGGCATCCTCCAGACCCCGCTGGTCATCTGAGCAGCGGCTGGACAAGGAGTGAATAACAAAGAGCCAAATACCCCTCGTCCCCCCCCCCCCCGCCAAAGCTGGGGGGCCGGTGCTGCTCTCCGGGCAGAGCCCCCCAGAGAGACGACACAAGGTGTAATCGCCTGGACCATCGAATGTGGATCCCAGTAGGAACAGATCAGCCGCGGAAAGGGGCCTTAAAAACTGTGTTCAGGGTATCGGAAAGAAATTCATAAGAACATTTAACTAACTAAAAGATACCTCTGTATACATGTGAGTGTGTGAGTGTGTGTACACACGTGTGTCTGTATGTCTAACTACAGATGTGCATGTATGTATATGTGTATACTGTACCATACCTAGAGTGATCATCTATCTATTCATCCCCGACACCTCCTAGCTAGCTAGCTACACACAAACATAGGAAGAGAGATCTGTTCTTTATTTAATCTTATTTAATTATCAGAGGGGTAGCCCTCTTAGTCTGGATCTGTAAAAAGTGACAAAGAGTCCTGAGGCACCTTATAGACCAGGAGTCGGGACCTTTCAGAAGTGGTGTGCCAAGTCTTCATTTATTCACTCTAATTTAAGGTTTCGCGTGCCAGTAATACATTTTAACGTTTTTAAAAAGTCTCTTTCTCTAAGTCTATAATATATAACTAAACTATTGTTGTTTGTAAAGTAAATAAGGTTTTTACAACATTTAAGAAGCATCATTTAAAATTAAATTAAAATGCAGAGCCCCCTGGACCGGTGGTCAGGACCCGGGCAGTGTGAGTGCCACTGAAAATCAGCTCGCGTGCCATAGGTTGCCTACCCCTGTTATAGACTAACAGACATATTGGAGAATAAGCTTTCGTGGGTGAATAGTGGGTGACGAAGTGGGTATTCACCCAGGAAAGCTTATGCTCCAATACGTCTGTTAGTCTATAAGGTGCCACAGGACTCTTTGTCGCTTTTTATTTAATTAGTTACTTAATTTAATTTTCTTTTTAATTTTTTCAAACACACACATGTCTATATTATAGAGGTGTCTATTATAGAGGTGTCTATAGACACCTCTATATACAGTGGGATCTTTTATTTAGTTATTTATTTAGTTTTAGTTACTTAATGTAATTTCCTTTTTGATTTCTTTAGACTCACATATATGTGTGTATTTGTGTGGTATGTGAGGCACACCACACACTCCAGTACATCATTATCCCAGCGAGATCTGATCACATTTCCCTTTGAAGAAATATCCTGGGATTATGTATTTTCGTTTTATTTAAATGTTTGTATTAGATCCCTACCGATAGAAAGGGGCTGGTAATCCTTATCAAATGCTGCAGAAAGATTTCAGATACACTGGATAAAAAGCTTAAAGACGAAATGTTCCTAGGTTTGAAAACGCTTATAAACACTCAGGGGAAAAAAGGTCATTAGCCAGAAACAGGGGGTGGGGGCAGAGCGGTAAAGAAACCATGTATTTTTGCGGGAAACTTTTTTTACAGCCATGTTGATGGGCCTGTTATTTCCTCTGCTGTTTTCTCTCTGTTCGTTTTGTAGTTAAAGGGAATACCCTTCCTTCAGAACTGCCAAATCACAGAGCTGGTGTGCGGGGAGCTAAAGGAGTCTCTAGATTTTATACCACTGGTTTCTCTAGTTATTTGCACTTTTATGTCATAGAATTTCAAGGGCCATATTATTTCCAGCAAGTCAAGATTGTCCAGATCTAAATTAAGATTTTAAAAGAGAAACACCAAAAAGATGGTGAACTTTAAAAAAAAAAATGAGCAGGTTAAATCTCAGTTTATATTTGTGATTTTTTTCACACACTGTTTAGCGGATTTTTCTTTTTAAAAAATCTTACTTTAGCCTATTTCTATTGCATCTCTGAAATGTGGATTTTACTGGTCAGACAACTGCGTGTCTTTTTTTTAAGATAGCTTCAGGGATTAGCTTTGGGAATTTCATTATTTTCTTAAGTATCAGAGTGGTAGCCGTGTTAGTCTGTATGCACAAAAACAACAGGGAGTCTGGTGGTACCTTCAAGACTAACAGATTTATTTGGGCATAAGCTTTCGTGGGTAAAAAAAAGGTGCCACCGGACTCCTCATTATTTTCTTAGGTGATCTGTATTGAATGGACAAATATACTGTCACAAGACATTACAAGAGAATTTTTACTTTCCTCTGCTAAGTCAGGTAGTAAAAGAAAATGATTTAAACGGAAAGAATTAAAAAGCCCATGCTGATTGTGATTTGCAGCCATATTAAGTTAAGGTTTGAATTAATTCATATGGCAGGTGGTTTATTAATCTGAGCTTTCATATGAAACTTATTTTTAAATTCTGTTTTTCATATAATTTTTCTCCGTTCTTGACAGGACATTAAATTGTGGACGCTTATTTTTAATACACATATAATCAATAGCTTTCACAAAGAATGTAATAATCACCCATGTAAAATAGATAGATGGATTCTATCTATCTGCATTATATATATAATCTTCAGAACCTCGTCTGGTGAAAAATCAGTGTTGTTCCATTGAAGTCCATCTGATTTACCCCAGATGAGGGTATACGTTACTCATGAATTGGACAGTGCGTTCCCAAACCCTGCCTGTGTTACGAAAATCTGCACTCCATCGATGTAAGTCCACTGCTGTAATTCCAGCCCAGTGGAATTACCCCACCGTAGTTTATTCTGATGACAGACCCAAATAGTTATACTGGGGCAAATTTCCTTCACGTAGGCAGGGTCATAGACAGTGAAACAAAATGCCTTTGGTACTGGTGATTAATCACAGACACACACTGAAGCTCCCTTACGCCATACTAGATTGAGCTAGATCCTGCAGTCTTTGCACAGCCAAAGCTCCCACTGCAGTCAGGCAGGGATCCGATCTAGTCATCAGCCTGGCTTTTTGTCCCACGGATGTTTAAACAAAGAGTAAGTGTTCAACTCCACCTACGGGTGTATTCTCATTGGGGTCACTGCACTGTAGCCATTAGGTTCTGACTCTTTATAGGACACAGAGGCACCACAGCAGATCCTTCACTGGAGTCACGCTGATTGACACCAGCTGACGATCTGGCTCGCTGACTCTGTTTCATGCTGATGCGGGTTGGGCTTTGAAGTCAGAGGGAGCAGACCATCATTCAATATGGAGTGGAGTGTATGCTCCTAACATTTGCATGGGACAGCAAGTGGGGAGGGTTGCAAGCACTTTGCAGGACAGGATTCGAATTCAGAATGACTTGTCAAATTGGTCTGAAATCAATAAAGATGAAATTCAATAAAGATTAGTGCAAAGTACCACACCCAGGAGGAAAAAAAATCAAATGCACAGCTACAAACTGGGGACAAACTGGCTAGGCGTAGTACTGCTGAAAGGTATCTGGGGGTTAGAGCGGATCCCAAATTGAATACGAGTCAGCAGTGTGATGCAACTGCGAGAAAGGCTAATATCATTCTGGGGTATATTAACAGGGAAGACACTGGTGGTAATTGTCCTGCTCTACTCTGCACTCAGACTACTGGGCACCACAATTTAAGAAAGATGGAACAAATTGCAGAGTCCAGAGGAGAGCAACAAACATGAGAAAAGGTTTAGCAAACCTGAGCTATGAGAAAACGTTAAAAAACTGGACATGTTTAGTCTTGAGAAAAGAAGACTGGGCAGGAGGGATTTTGTTATTGAGAGGGCAGTTCTCCATGTTCACTGAAGGGAGGACAAGAAGTAATGGGCTTAATCTGCAGCAAGGGAGATCTAGGTGAGATATTAGGAAAAACTCTCGAACTCTCAAGGTAGTGAAGCTCTGGAACAGGTTTCCCAGGGGGGCTGTGGAATCCCCGTCACTGGAGGGTTTTAAGAACAGACTGGACAGACACCTGTCAGGGAGGGTCTAGGTTTAATTGGTCCTGTCTCAGCACAGGGGGCGGGACTGGACGACCCTTCCAGCCCTGCATTTCTGTGAGACAGGCTCTTTCCTCTAGATCACCCAGGGTCTGAATCAGACCTCATTTAAGTCAGTATTTCTCCTCCAGTTCAATGGAACTGGCTCAGGCCCTCATTTCCCATGGCAGCCTTGTCCAGCCATCCTCTCTCGGGCTGGGGAGCACTGCTGTTTGAAAGGATCACATACCATGGGGACGTCTTTATGGCTCTAGTTTGAACATGTCCAGGTTCTCTTGCGAGGGGCTTTGGTGCCCAGCTGCTGTGATCCTGCAGTGCTGCCGGGAGGGTGCCTTGCCCCTTGTGCACACGCGAACCCAAATCCAAATCCTGTCGAAGCTAATGGCAAAACTCCCATTGACTACAAAGGAATTCGGATTTTGTGGGTAATAAGTGTCTGGCACCTCCTGGGAAGCGGCCGGAGCAGAGGTCACATGCTCTCTCTTGTCCTCTTCCTGCCTGTGAATCATGTTACTTAGCTGCTTTTGTTGGACAATCTCAAAGTGCTTCACTATGGTGGAGTTTATTTTACAGATGGAGGAAACTGAGGCACTGAGAGGGGAAGAGATGTGTCCAAGGGCACATGGCCAATCAGTGGCAGAGCTGGGACTAGAACCCAAGGTGCTCCAAGCCAAGCCCCTTGCTCTCCCCACTAGACAATGCTGCAAGTCCTGCAGCCTACTCTTGTGGTTTGGGTAACATCACAATGAGCGTCTGTGGGACCCATCTGATGTCAGAAGGGGAGCGTTGTGACTTTGTATAGGGAATAAGCAGTAAGAGCAGGTCAACTCTTAAGGGAATGAACAACCTGTTTCCTTGGAGGAGTATCCACCTATCTGTCTGTCCGGGGGCCAGCTTCACAGTGCACTCTGGTTGCTTTGACCACTCTGGTGACACAAAGCGGCTGAAAGGCCAGGTTCACTGGCCAGGTTTATGGCTGCTCTGTGGTGCTGGAGTGGCACAAAGCAGCCGGGAGGTACTGGTTTCTCTGGCCTTCGTTGCTGATGCCCCTCTCCTAGTGCTGTTTCAGTGCCAAAAGTCCCTTGTGACTGAGGGTTGGAGACGTTTTGGAAAGTCAGAGCTGCTTCGAACCTGAACATTTCCCGTGACATCCTGGCAGCGTTTCAGGGGAGTGGAAGGGAATAGCCAGGAAAGGATGAATAAGGGTGAAGTGCTCAGAGAGCTGGACCACGTTGTGCCATGAATCTCTACTGGGCTCACAAATGAAGCAGGAGGGATCTGGGAAGGTATCCAAGGAACAGGCAACAGTGGCCTGAAGTGTGCTGACGAGTCTGTAGGAAGGGCTGTGTCCAGCACTGAGCGACTGCACTAGCGGGCTCTGGAGGAATACTGCGTTTTAGTTCACCGTGGCACTGTTTGCAAGGGCAGGAGGCTTAGCCCCTCTGTCCGGTGGGTAATTGCTTCACTTCCCCCAGGTATTTTCATTTAGGGCCGGTCTGCATGCGGGTCTTGTAGCGATGCAGTAATACCGGCACAGAGATGCACAGCAGAGCCTCAGAGTTCTGAACTCCTCGGGAATGGAGGATGTTCATAACTCTGAAAAGTTCAGAACTCTGAACAAAACGTTATGGTTGTTTTTAAAAGTTTACAACTGAACATTGACTTAATACAGCTTTGAAACTTTACTATGCAGAAGAAGAACACTGCTTTCCCTTTATTTTGTGGGTAGTTTACGTTTAACATACGGTATTTGCTGCTTTTTTGTTGTCTCTGCCGCTGTCTGATTGCATAATTGTGGCTCTAAATGAGGTGTGTGGTTGACGGGTCTGTTCGTAACTCTGGTGTTCGTAACTCTGAGGCTCTAGTGTATTTAAATCAGTACAAACACTCCGTGCAGGCTGATTCTTCCTCACTTACTGGCCTGAAACTTGTGCAGCTCCG
Organism: Trachemys scripta elegans; assembly: GCF_013100865.1. Taxonomy (NCBI): domain Eukaryota; kingdom Metazoa; phylum Chordata; order Testudines; family Emydidae; genus Trachemys; species Trachemys scripta. The sequence continues at coordinate 13,363,873 of NC_048319.1, read as the reverse complement.
CTATGCACTTTAAACAGCTGTCACCTTCCACCCCAGAGGTGGCTGCCTTTCATTGGCAGGTAAATTGATCCCTAGGTTTAGTTTTCAGCTTAACAGTTGCTACTTAATAGTAATTCTTAAGTTGCTCCTGCTGCAGCTGTAGTGCGAAGAGGGACCTGTCTGGGTCTCTCTGGTGAGCGGCGAGGCTGGTGTTCCCTGCCCAGCTCCGATCTAACCCCCAACTACTGTCCCCTCCGCAGAAGCCAACATGTTCCTAAATAAATGTGAGGGAGAGCTGAGTGAGCTGCGGAAGAGCGTGGACAGCGAGGGCACCACGCCGGAGAACACAGAGGAGGAGCAGCCCAAGAAGAAACATCGCAGGAACCGCACAACCTTCACCACCTACCAGCTGCACGAGCTGGAGAGGGCCTTTGAGAAATCCCACTACCCAGACGTCTACAGCCGGGAGGAGCTGGCCATGAAAGTCAATCTGCCGGAAGTCAGAGTGCAGGTGAGGGAGGGCCAGACGAGGCTGTTACTCCTGGGCACCAGGTTAACCAATGGGGTATGCAGGAGCCTTTCACCGCTAGGTCACTGGTTAAGTCCAGCTCAGTTGAATATGAAACATGAGTCAACAATGAGATGAAGCTGCAAGAAAGGCTAATATCAGTCTGGGGTGTATTAACAGGAGTGTGACATGTAAGACACTCACTTGTCTCAGCACTGGTGAGGCCTCAGCGGAAGTACGGTGTCCAGTTCTGGGTGCCTCACGTTAGGAAAGACGTGGACAAATTGAAGAGAGTCCAGAGGAGAGCTACAAAAGTGAGAAAAGGTTTAGAAAATCTGGCCTGTGAGGAAAGTTAGAAAACCTGGGCATGTTTAGTCTTGAGAACAGAAGATTGAGGGGGGACCTGATCGTCTTCAAATACATTAAGGGCTGTTAGAGAGAGAGATTGTTCGCCGTGTTCACGGAAGATAGGACAAGAAGTAATCTGCAGCAAGGGAGATCTAGGTTAGATAGTAGGAGAAACTCTCTAATCCTGAGGCTCCCGCAGGTCTGGAACAGGCTTCCCAGGGAGGCTGTGGAATCCCCGTCATCAGAGGGTTTTAAGAACAAGTTGGACAAGCCCCTGTCAGGGATGGTCTAGGCAGGGGTGGTCGAACCGTGGCAGAGCTCCCCCCATTCTCCACCTAACAGACATGTGGGGCGAGCTCGGGACCTCTGCCTTGCAGCGGGGTAGTTGGATAGGGGCTTCTTGCGGACTTGCAGGTCCTGGAGGTGAGAGCAATCTCTGCCCAGTGCTGAGACCCGGAGACTGGGTGCTTCTTCCAGCAGCTCTGCTATGGAGTGAAGTGAAATCCAGGAAATCCCCACTACTAGCCCTAATCTTGCATGGCCGCCTTGGATGAGATCTGGCCTGGGATCGCCCTGCAGGGCTGAGAAATTCTTGAAGACAAAATACAATCTAAGGGAGAGAGCCCTGGACTGGGACTCCAGAGACGTGGCTTCTCCTCCTGGCTTTGCCACTAGCATACTGAGTGACCAGGGGCAAATCACATCACCAATTTGTGCTTCAGTTTCCCCATTTGTAAAAATGGGAGTAATGATACGTCCCTCCTTGCTAAAGCACTTTGAGATTTGTGGGTGACAAGTGCTGTAAAAAACCAGGTGTTATCAGTCTTATTAAAAACAGGGGAAAGGATTGAATGAAAAAAATTTAAATTTCCAACCTGTATCCATTGCCTGGGGCTCCAGTTTCATGTGAAATCTGTCACAATATTTTAGTCAATTTTTTTCACAGGAATGTTATCAATATTTTTAGTTTATTGAAAGCCATGTTTCCTTACTGAAAACTAGATTCTTGGTAAAGAAACAGGTCAATAACGACTTTGAAAATGATTTGGATACAAACTGCCATTAGAACTTTTCATGGAAAATTTCATGAAAATGAGAAAATTTCAGTCGTGCTGGCAATTTTCTTGTTAAAAGTTTAATTTTATTTTTAAAAGTCCATTTTCAACAACAACAAAACTTGTATGCAAAAAAATTTCAGCCAGTTCTGAAAATGATGCCTTAATGTTAAATATCAGGGAGTAGCCGGGTTAGTCTGTATCTACAAAAACAACAAGGAGTTTGGTGGCACCTTAAAGACTAACAGATTTATTTGGGCATAAATTTGGGTTTTTACTCACGAAAGCTTATGCCCAAATAAATCTGTTAGTCTTTAAGGTGCCACCAGACTCCTTGTTGTTAATGTTAAATGTCTCACGAAGCCTTTTTGCAGACTTAACAAACCATAGATACTAGAATGACTCTGGCCACCACTGAAATGCAGCCAGCTCTGGGGTGAAACACAGAAGCAGTTATTTTGCATCACACAGCAACGCCGCAGGGGAGCTTAGGACAGAAAGTGAAGAAGTGTATTCAATCCTGTTGAAACTGCATTTAAGGCAGCAGGCTGGAATTTAGGCCAGGCATGGGAGAAACCCCTTTGCAGGAGAAACCCCAAGGGGTCTTGCAGGACCACGTGTGGTTAGGAGTCAGGACCTGGCTTATCTTTTTGAATGGGCTCTGAGCTGCGCCCCAGTCCCACGTGAAGTTGAGCCAGGGTTCATTGCCTTGCTCTATGTCTCGAGCAGAGGCAGCATGTGTGGGAGAGGGAGAAGAGGAGAGACCTGGTGCACAGGCCTTCATCGCCCCCTGGGGCTTGACTCTCAGAGTGGCACTGGGCCTTGCGCCAGGCCTGAGGCTGGCTACACGCACGGCCCCCGTTGGCTACAGCACTACCAAGCCACCAGGAGCTGGGAGGAGGAATTAGTGTGCAGGGAGAGGGTGACCAATCAGAGAGACGGGGATGTCCAGGGGAGCCATAGCCATCTGGAACTTCACAGCAGATCCTGCTGCTCCATAAGCTCAGGCCTCTAACACCTGAGCTAAAGGAGAATCTCCACAAGCTCTTAGCAGTACAGACCCTATGACCCACAGCTGAGCAGTTCCTGTTCTTTCTAATAAGGTGTAGTGGTGTGCATGCACACACATATACACACACCAGCCAAGTCTTTACAGTATCCCTGGAGCCTGGGGCCCGCCCCCAGACCAATTCCATATAAATGAAACAGAAGGGCAGCATTTTATTTTCATCAGTAGATCTTTGTCATAATCTATGTGGAAACAAGTGATTGTCTAATAAAACACAGGGCAGAAGAGGAGTTTCAGTCAATGTTCATCCCCCACAAACTCCAGCAATGGGTAGAGCGGGAATGAGGGGATCGACTAGCTCTTTATTAATTTGGAAACCACCCTGAGTAATTAAACAAGAAAATCAATTAAAAGGTAATTAACTGCATGCTATACATGGTTAGCTGTATATTTCATGGCACCTTCTAAAGGATTAACAGACACATTAATAAGCATGTTCATCCAATTAAGTTTAAACCTACCACCAGTGGCCCGCATGCTGGGGGATAAGATAATTTGGTATTTGATACTGATACGATCGGCATGATTTCTAGTTAAAATGCACAGTCAAATTCTGTTGAGTCACTCCAAAGACCAGCCAGCCCACTGCAGATCTGGGAGTGGTGGAGATCAGCAGGACCTGTTTTTTAAAAAAGACAAGAGTGGCGCATTTTTTAGTGTATATGGTTCATTGATTTTGATAACTGATGTTCATATTTAATTAGATATGACGAGACTTCATAGTATGGGAGCAAAAAATACAGCGTCACATAAGACAGTATAATAGCATATACACAGCATCTTTTCATCCATTGATTTCACTGGTGGCTGAGTCCTGGGGGCCCAGTTGCCAAGCAGGTGTAGGCTGGGTAGCTAGAGATTGTGAGGGCCGATTCTCAGCTGGTGAGGTCCAGCTAGCCCAGGAGCCTGTCTTCTGGCAGTGGCCAATGCCAGGTGCCCCAGAGGGAGTGAGCAGAACAGGGAATCATCAATGACCATTTAAACTAGTTGAAGATCTGCCCCTGGAATGGTCACTGACTAGAAACAGGAAGTGGAGCAGGCCAATGCAAACAGGAAACATTTCTGGCAGCCCATTGGTTTTGATAAACCCGAAGTGTTACTAGCAGCCCGGGGAAGGACGTTTAAAACACATTGATCTCTGCTGGGACTGAACTGAAAGCCCTAGAAATGAGTTAGGTCCACGAGTTTTAACTAGGGCTGCCAACTGGCTCTGAGCAGCAGCTTTGGGAAAAAGACTCTTTTACTGAATGTCCAAATGGCCCTTTCACCGACTACCCCTATTTTTCCTCTCTAGTTCACATCACTCCACACTGTGTTTTTTCCTTCTCTCTGCTACGTATTATTTAACTCCACAAAGTGCTTTGGGAGCAGGTTGGCAGGGAAGATGCTATCCTGGATTGTGTGGCATTGTATTATCTAATCATCCGAGATCGACTTCCCAAACAAGGGGCCAGATCCTCACTCAGGAGTTAAAAAATCAACAAGCGTTTGGCCTGCCTAAAGACATCAGGATTTTATACCCAGCAAATGTAACATAGTAATAATGGGTGGGTAGTCACGGAAACATCACTCAGAATGGCCAAGTTCTGGTGCTGCTTGGGTATTAAGTATGGGAAAGAACTGGCTGGTGTGTATGTGTTAGATCTGCCTTCTACTGGTGGAATCAGAACTGCTCAGCCATGTGGCATAGGTCCTATACTGCAGGATTCTCCTTTAGCTCAGGTGGTAGAAAGGGTGATTTGGGGGCAGGAGACTCTGAGTTCTCATTGCAGCCACAGAGTTCGAGGTGGCTGTTGTAGGCAGGCATCCAGTCCTAGGCTGCGGTGTGAAATGTTGATGGCATCTGGTGGGCTAGGACTGAGTGCAGTTAGTCACGCTCCAGCCTCTCCTCTTGCAGGTGTGGTTTCAGAACAGACGCGCCAAGTGGAGGCGGCAAGAGAAAATGGAAGCCAGCTCGATGAAACTCCACGACACCCCCATGTTGTCCTTCAACAGGCCCCCAATGACCGCCAACGTCGGGCCCATGAGCAACTCCTTGCCTCTGGACCCCTGGCTGACTTCCCCCATCTCCAGCGCTACCACGGTCCACAGCATCCCAGGTTTCATGGGGCCCACCCAAGCCCTGCAGCCCGCCTACGCCGGCCACTCCTTCCTCAACACTGCACCTCCCATGGCTCAGCCCATGCAGCCCATGGCACCCACGCCGTACCAGTGCGCCACCCCCTTTGTGGACAAGTACCCTCTGGAAGACGTCGACCAGAGGAGCTCCAGCATTGCGTCCCTACGGATGAAAGCCAAGGAGCATATTCAGACCATTGATAAAACCTGGCAGCCTATTTGATTAATGATTCCCCCTCCCTACCCTCCTGCAAGTTTCCAATGTCCTGGTCCCATCAGGCTGGCTACTCTGCATCCTGGGTTGCTCAGAACTGATGTTGGATGTTGGTGTTTCCCTAGGGGCACTGCCAGGCCTCCCCATGCAGAACCCTGTCCGGCTGCTCCCAAACTTCCCAAGCCAGAGCTCAGCGCAGCGAGATAGGGCAGGAATCCCCCCCCCCCCCGGCCCCACACCTACGTGTTAGAAGGGTCTCGGGGTTGAACTGATTGGCATCGTGAGCAAGGAAGCAGACGTGGACACTAGCGAATGGGTGGCGTGGCCGAGACCTTGCGTAAAGGGGACGAGTTTCCAAGAGCAACTACCGTGACCGTCAGAGCCAGCCCACCTCCGCAGAACCAAAGGGACAGTTCAGTGTGTGGTTTGTGTTTCCTTTGTTTTGTTTTCAGCCATAGAGAGCCAGATCCGCAGCTGGGGGCAATCACTGGCGCTACGGCAATTTGCACCAGGTGAGGGACTGGCCCTGGTTCATCTTTCCCCAGGCACCTTCCAGACTATCCCTGCAGGGTCGGCACATGGCAGAGGCGAGAGCAGGCAGAAGACAGAGCTCAATGCAGGGGCAGCTCTCCGGCCTGTCATACACGTCAGACTAGGTGATCGCAATGGTCCCTTCCAGCCTTAGCATCTGAGACTCCGCGCCTGCAGAGCCCTGTCTCTCACTCCCGGGAGTGGGGCGAACACCCCCCCATACCTGTGGCTGGCATAACCAATTGGCCAGGTCCCCTGCACTTACACATGGACTCTCCCACAAACCTCTTGTCAGTTCAAACCCACTGTCCTCCAGCAGCCCGTAGCGACCTTCCCTGGAGTTGCGGAATCATCTCGGGGTTCTCTTCCCTCAGCCCTTTGTCTTTATTGTTATTCATTTTTTTTATGCTGCAGATTTTAAAAAAAACAAAATGAAATGATCTAGTTTCCTAGAGAACATTTTTGTTGGGTATTTTTTTTAGCTACGTCAGAGAGTGTTGCTGATTCTGCTGGTAAATGCAACTATATACATTTATGGTTGTATTCAGAGTAAACACTTACAAAAACTCAAACCCATTCTGAAATACGGGACCTGTTAGTTGATGCCCGTAATATCAGAATAATACACCACTTGTGAGCGACAATGGAACTAGTGGATTCATCCCAAAAGATCTCTAGTGTTCCTTACAAACTGTGTTGTATGTAGGACTCGCTTCTTCCACAAATGAAGTGCAGCTACTTCTGGTGTGGCCCATGGTCTGACAGCAGCATTCCGGTAAGGGAGAAGGGGGGAGGGGAGGGGGCTAGGGAGGCAGAATGTGACAGTCTGAGCTGGAGTTTGACCAACACCATTGTTTGTCTAAGAAATGCCAGAGGGTTTCACGTGGGAACTCAGTTTTCTGACAGTTAGTTCCATGTCTGTGCTTTGAATCATAGAAACGATGAGACAGAAAAGTCCATTTGGGTCTTGTCTGTTTTTTCCTGCAGGAAGTTTGCAGTTGTCTTGCCCATTCGTAGAAGTCCCACGTGTTGGAGCTCCAATCCACACCCTTGGGAGACAATCCTGCAGTCTCCAGCAGCCCACTTTCCCTGACATTCAGCTTCATTCTGAGCGAGGATGGCCTGTTTTCCCGGTTGCTTTTGCTTTCCTTAGCTGCATTCCCATTGCATCATGCAAAAGTGCTCCCAGGCCCTCTGCTTCATGCTCCTTCCAAACAGCAGGGCCAAAAGAATGTTGCCAGGCTGTTTTCAAGAGGTGATCGTGGGTACTAATTATGTATCTTATGGCAGTCGGTAGAGGCCGCAGTTGAGATCCTGGCTCCATTGTGCTAGGCGCTGTACTGACACAGAACAAAGAAATGGTCCTTGCCCTTATCCAAATAGAATCTGGACGTCACGTCTGCTCTGCAGCTGGGAGCGAGTCTCCCCACCCGCCCGGGTAGACAGCCTGGCGCCAGCAGCTAGCAGGCTGTACAGAGACTCCAGCTAGCCACCTGAGCTCAGACTCAGGGCGTTGGGTGAGCTGCCGCCCCCACGCTGCTCTCTTGAGCCCGGCTAGTGCGCGTCTGGGAATCTCACTCCCCGCTGCAATCTAACCGTGCTCTGTGGGTCCCCCAGACTGCATGCAGTTGGCAAGCCCAGCCTGGTGGCTGTGGAACCCTGACATGGCCACCCCAGGGAAGAGTGGAGGGGCTGCAGCTTGCTCCGTTTGCAGGTGGCTCCTGAGACAGCACATGCCGGGGGAGGAGCTCCAGGGCCGGTACGCAGCATCCTACATGCCAGCTGCCTGCTGGGGATGGCTTGCCACCCTGGCTCTGGCTGCCATCCTGCTGTGCTCAGCCATGGGGAAGGGAGCGGGAGGGCAGGGCGCTGGTAGAGCCGGCCTGCCCAGCGCTGCAAAAATCAAGGCCATTTACACTGTCTCCGGAGCGAGGGAGAAGGATGTTCCCTAGCTGACAGGGCGGGGGGCGCACACAACCCAGGAGCCCCGGCAGTGATGTGGAGCAGGGTCAAGGAGGCCCAAGGCCGGGGATGGGATGGGACCGAGGAGGGGCTGCATCCCCGTGTGCTGTGTCTCCGAGTCTCTGCTCCTCATGTATGTTCCCTCCCTCTGTCTCTCTTCCTCATACTCTTCACTTCCCTCTCTCTGTCTGATCTCTTCCTCATTCACTTCTTCACAATTTCCCCTCACTCTTTTCCTCGTGCTCTTTCATCTCCTCCTCTCGGCTCCAAGTTCTTTCTTTCATGCCTTTGCCTTCTCCTTGTCTATTGTACGTCAGGTCTAATTCCATATTTCACGCATGGGTGACCTGACACAAGTTCCCAGTGCAAGTCTCTCCCAGGCTCTGGGCCGGGAGCTGGTATTGTTGAGTTTTTAACAGTTGCTGTCAGTCCCTTGTGCTTGTCAAGGGGAATCTGCTCTCCAGTCACTCTGGGGCAGCGCAGGGGGGTCAGCCTGGGGCCCTGCCTCTCCTAATTGCTCTCAAGCAGTGACTACAAGGCCACATGTTGGGTACACAAAGCTGCAGTAATTACGCTCTCCACAATGTGTGAATTTCAAAGGGACCCAGATGGAGCTGCAGAGAAAACCAGCCAGCCTTCCCAGAGCTCAGTACATGGGACCAGGGAGGAGGGTATTGCAGGAGGCTGGGTGATGGCCAGCCCATAGTTTACAGATCATTTGGGATTTCCAAGGCCTCTAGGCCCTGCCACATGGCAGGTGAGCAGGGAGCAGACTGGTAAGCAAGATGGCAACAGCAGAGCAGATGTTGCATGTGTGTGGGGGGAAATAGCATTTAGTGCAACCAGGCCTAGGGAGTCTGTATTCTCCACCCGGCCACCCCCATCTCCCCTGACACAGATCCCCGCTATTCCCAGACACAGCGAGCCCATCCTCCCGTCTCCCCGGACAGTAAGTCTGGCCCCATTGCTGGGAGTAAGGCCAGCAACAGTCTGTCAAAGGGATTTGCCTTGGCCCTACTGCCCCAGGCAGATGGAGTCACGGTGCCTCATGGAGCTCCCACTGGGTACTGCAGCTCCCCATTGTCCAGGCAGCAGGAAGGTGGAGCTGGGTCCTTTTCAGAATGAAGTTCCCTAGACCGACCGCAGGGCAATCTACAAGGAGAGTTTCCCCCCTGGATGGAATCAGGTAATGCCCCTTGCCTCACCCTTGCCCGCTTATGTTATAGTCATTTCCCTGAGCTGGCGCTGCTTCTCTGCCGGGCGGGCCGTGCTAGGCGCTGCACAGCCACCGACAGTCCGGAGCCAGCTCCGTCCCTCAGGGCAGAAGTGGCAGGTGTGCACGTCTGACTGGCCCCGGGCTGTGCGGGGAGCAGATAGAATCCTAGAATATCAGGGTTGGAAGGACCTCAGGAGGTATCTAGTCCAACCCCCTGCTCAAAGCAGGACCAATCCCAACTAAATCAAGATGCACAAGCCAGAGCCGGTGTGGAGTGGGCAAAACACCGTCAGTCGTTGCCAGCCGGTGGGGTTGGCCGGGAGTCACAATTCTTCATTGCCATTTTCTGCCCCAACATTTTCCAATGTTTTGGTTTGTTTTTCCCTTTTGCTCTTTTTCCCCATCTTGCTCCTGGACACGAGAAGGGGAGAGGAGAAGGGGGAGAAGGGGGGAGGAGAAGGAAAAACAAAAATGAAAAAGAACCCTGTTAAAAACGAAACCCCCACCCCAAGGGCACCTGGCAGAGCGACCTCGGGCGGCCTGTCTTGGCAAGGCTCTGGAGCGGGACTGGCCTGGCAGCATCGCTCCTGAGAGGAGGAGCTCAGGAGTTACATGAGCCCTGGCGGAAGAGCTAATGCCAGCCACTTACCCCGCCGTTGAGCGGACATGACCAGGCCTGGGCTGCCAGTGCAGGGATCTAAGCCTCAGGGGCTTCCCAAGCCCAATCAGTGACCCCAAGGCTTGGAAGGGTCTCCCCAATCAACCCAGCCCTCTCCCCCTCCCCCCCCCCAGGGCTGGGGAAACAAGCTCTGCTCAAGTAGGTCTGGCCTGTGGAGTCAGGGTCAGGCCCTAATGGCCCAGGGGACAACGGGGCTGGAATGGGACTTGCCCCAATGAAACCACCTTCCCTTCCTCTTGTTCCTGATCCGTTAGGAGCTCCTGATGCTGGACCACTTCGTTAATAACAATTAAACCTTTAACGACCAATTAAATGAATAATGGACTCTCCCCTGGCGTCCTGGCCCGGCTAATGGGACTGGGCTTAGATTAACAGGCCCCATCGAGAGGCGCACTTCTGAGCAGAGATAATGAAGCAACGGCCGCGGAACTAATGGGGTTTGATCTCGGGGAAGGGACACGCTGAATGGGGGCTGATTTTTTCACATGACATAATTAGAGCGTCCGATCCTGGCTGGCGCCAGCTCCACTGCCCTCTCAGGGTGGCCAGTGGAACCGGGGACCCCCTCTGCCGGCTTGGTCTGCCTCAGCCTTTCAAGTCCCAACAAAGGAAGGCTGGCTGTGGAGAGGTGGAAGCGGGGGAAGGGGTAATCTCACCCCACCCCCACCACCATCTCTCCCCGTTTCCCCCCATCCAGCTGGCTCCTCCCTGCTTCCCCGTTTAATTGTAGTTTAATTGGGTCAGGGTTCCCTTGACCAAAATCACCAGCTCAGACAAGCCAATTCATCACTCGCTCCCGCAAAGGACTGTGGGAAGAGGATATGCAAATTCTCCCCTCCTTGCTGAATCCCATTGGTGGGGGAGAGGCTGAGTGGTAAGCCAGAGCCAGGACACGCCCAGTCAATAGCTTTGGGACTGCAATGACCAGCCATTCTACGGCCGGCCAGCGGTGGGTGTGCCAGACAGGGCAGGGGGCTGCATGTTGGTGTCCTTAGGTGCAGCTCCATATGTGCCCCCAATTTGAATACCAATTATTTAAATTAGCTAATTTGCATCCAACCAGTATAAAAGCAAAATGGTGTGTGAATTTAGTGCTGTTGAAAGGGGTTGCTCTGTTTGACTTTTGTTGGCAGGGCGGACCCCTGAAAGGCTCTGCCCACAAGAACCACACTGGCCACCCCCAAAAAGGGGAGAGTCCAAAAGAGTGCTCAAAAAGTGGGGGTCAAAGTTTCAATCAAAGGGATGTGAGGGGGAGACCAGAGTAGAGATGCCCCCCTCCCTCCTGACAGCTCCCACTGCTCCAAGGATCTAGGTGGGAGTTGTCCAATGGAACTCTGCCTGCATATGCCACCTGGGATGTGGAGAATGGTCCCACGGCCTCAGTGTCCCCATTCCCAGGGCTGAATTGCCACCTCTTGGCTTTATAAAGGGCTACCTTGGCCCATGCCTGGAGCAGGTTCATGACAAGGTCTCTGGACTTGGTCAAGCCATGGATGGTGGGACCAAAACTAAACAGCAGAAGGGCAACGCCCAGCCAAAACCAGAGCTGGTTGAAACTGGGAATTTCCAGTCCACGAGAAATGCCAACATTTGGACATTTGTTTTTGTTCCAAATTGGACCAAAAACATCCCAAAGTTCCGGTGAAATGACATTTTTTTTTGAAAAGTCTGGCTTTACTGGCTTGTTTGGGCTCAAAATGCTGTGTTCTGATTTTGATTTTTTTAAAAAACTATGAATAATTTAGAAAACATTTCTAAATTTAAAAAGGCACCATCGCATTCCAATAACACCATAATGGGACAGACGTCACCAAAACGCTCCCTTTTGGGGGGTTTCCTAAATGACATCTTGTGGACACCAACTCACTGCCACCAAACGTTTCGATGTCGATGAGACGGCATTTTCCTACGGAGTCTGTCGCAAGGCTTCTGATCAGCTGCAAACCAACCGAACGGCCCGCGTTCTGGAGGCACTGCAGCCTTGTGCTCCGGAGATAGGCACGTGCTTCGGGCTCCAGCGTGCTGCAGGAGGGGCCAGTGTCAGAGGGGGGTTGAATGGCACCAGCAACATGCCCCTGTCCACAGCGCTGTGGAGGAGCTGCCAGAGAGGGGACCGGGGCTCAGTCAGGGCACAGGGCGGAGCGTGCTCACTAAAGCAAGGGGCTGTTCCGTATCTGCAAACTGCAAATGGTGATTTTCCTTATCTTATAACTTGGCCAAATCTACACAGATTTTCCCAGAGGCCATAGTGACACTTCCCAGCCTCCAGCACTAACCCCCCTGCCCCATGTCTGAGTCCCGGCAACCAGCAAATGCCAGAAGAAGGCTAATCTACCCGGCCACCCTTAATTCTGACCCCTTTGCTAGTGGGGTTCACACCTATTTGTGAGCCAGCTGTGGGGCATTGGGTAATGGGGTTCCTGGGCTCTCTGCTGGCCCCTGGCAGGGTGTTGGATACAGATAGTCTAGCCAAGCGTACGGACTCAATGTACACATTTTGAAAGGCTGTGTGGCAAAGCGGCCGAGACATGGGTTCTGTTCCCAGTGCTGCCAGAAGTGACCTCACATATCTTCTCTGTTGAATTGGGTGAATTTTATCTGCGTGCCCCGGGGGAGGTGTCTGAGGCCTTGGTACATATTGAGGGTTGTAAACTTCACAGAAATGCAACCACCAGTCAGCAGCCTGGCTCCCAGCAGAGTGGCTCCCAGTCCAATGCACCTTCCCCAAACACAAAAAAAAATTAGAAAAAAAACCCTAAACATTTTTCCTTTGGTCAACATTTTTCATAAAATATTTTCATTTTTTCACTAACATAAGAATGGCCCTACTGGGTCAGACCAAAGGTCCATCTAGCCCAGTATCCTGGCTTCCAACAGTGCCAATGCCAGGTGCCCAGAGGGAATGAACAGAACAGGGAATCAGGAAGTAATTCCCTGTCGCTCATTCCCAGCTTCTGGCAGACAGAGGCTAGGGACACCATTCCTGCCCATCCTGGCTAATAGCAATTGATGGACCTATCCTCCATGAATGTATCTAGTTCTTTTTTGAACATTGTTATGGTCTTGGCCTTCACAACATCCTCTGGCAAGGAGTTCCACAGGTTGACTGTGCGCTGTGTGAAGAAATACTTCCTTATATTTGTTTTAAACCTACTGCCTGTTAATTTCATTTGGTGACCCCTAGTTCTTGTGTTACGAGAAGTAGTAAACAACACATCCTTATCTACTTTCTCTACACCAGTAATGATTTTATAGACCTCAATCATATCTCCCCTTAGCCATCTCTTTTCCAAGCTTTTAATTTTGTTGGGAAAATTCCACTTTCTCTTATTATTTTTTTTAATTCCCCCCCGCCCTTTTTTCCACTGGAAAAAGGTGGAAAGACAGTAAAAAAGTGAAAGTGGAGAAACCTTTTCCAGTGGAAAAAAGGGCAGGTGAGTGGTAAGAGAATGTGAGAATTTCCCCTACCCCCACAATTTCAAAATGAGAATTTTTGAAAAATAAAAAAATATTTTTGACAAAATTTTTGTTTACAAATTTCTTTGAAAAATTAAAATTTTCCACCAGAGGAAATTTTCCGTGAAAACAACTGCTCTCTTCACACACCCATTATTTTTTGAGAAAAAAAAAAAAGAATGCAACCAGCTTTAGTATTTTGTGGGAATCTGTGTCTTCCCTCGCTGTGGGCAGGCCTGGGTGACTTGTACATGTGTGTTTACTGGAGCAGGGAAGTGGTTGTGGCTTCTAACTAATATTAGTACCGACCTAATCTGACAATATCCGAGCACCTCACAAGCCTTAATGTATTTATCCCCCCAACCCCCTGGGAGGTAGGGCAAGGTTGTTGTCCGGGGGGAACAGTGGCCCAGAAAAAGTACGGTTAAAATTTCAAAAGTTCCAGTGACTTCGAAGCCTAAATTCCACTTTCAGAAATGACTTAGGTGCTTAAATCCCATTGACTTTCAATGAGGTTTAGGCTCCTAAGGGCAGAGCACATTTTTTAAATTTTGGTTGAAATTTTTCTATTTTTGATGAATATTGTTGAAACTATTTAGGAAAAAAACAAAACCCCAAAAGCAGCAATGTTTTGTTCTGATGGGACACCCCCACACACACACCCACACACACTTTTTTCTCAGTGTTTTACTTTCTCCCTGTTGGGGAAAAAAATAACAATCATTTCATGGAAAATTTCGACCCTCTTCCCCCCCCGATGAAAAATATTTCTTTCTCTTCAATGTTTGGTGTAACATATTTCCGTGTTCCTGGCCATTAAACCCAACAGCGACTAGCCACGAGGTAGCGGGCAGGACAGGCCCCGCCCCAAGAACCAGGGCTTCTGCTTGGGCTGTGCAGGTCAGAACACTTTTGACAGTTCTGCATGCTCCCCTCTCCCCACCCATTCAGGACTCAAAGGGGCTGGGCTTGTGATACCCAAGGGAAAGGGGAAAGCGTTCAGCGATGAGCCCTTGACATGAAGTTACAGCTCTGCCAGACCTGGCCTCTCTTTTGCTAGGGCCACAGCTCTGAATAGTGCCGGAGCACTGGCTGTGGGGGAGCTCCCAACTACTCCTGTCCCAGCAGGGGGTGCTGTGGGGTATGGAGCAGAAGCGCTGCCTGGGGGGAGCACCCAGCCTCTCTCAGCAAGGGGTGCTGTGGGGTATGGAGCAGGCGTGCTGGTGACACAGTTCCCAGTTACTCTGGTCTCTGTGGAGCTGAGGGCTAAGCCAGCCCCTTAGCTGGGGGGCGAGAAGGCGCTGGTGTAGCGGTGCTGGCTCCAGGAGAGCGTGTGGCTAGTGCTGCAGGAGAGCCAGGTGCAGGAAGCTCTGGCGTTCGCTCCAGCAGGGCCGGCTTTAGGCCAATTCAACCAATTCCCCTGAATCGGGCCCCGCACCTAAGAGGGCCCCGCGCCCAAGCCCCGGCACAGCATACTGGCAAGAGCCAGTGCGCCGTACCGGGGTGGCCCGGCTTCCCCAGGGGGCAATTTAAAGGGCCTGGGGCTCCCAGCATGGGCTGGAGCCCCAGGCCCTTTAAACTGCCACCAGAGCCCCACTGCTGGAGCCCTGGGGTAGGGCTGCGGGGCTCTGGGGGCTATTTAAAAAGTCCGGGGCTCCCCTTGCTTCTACCACCCTGGCCCTTTAAATAGCCGCTGGAGCCCCGCCGCTTCCCCAGGGCTCCCACAGCTATTGAAAGGGCCGGGGCGGTGGAAGCAGGGGAGCCCCAGGCCCTTTAAATAGCCCCCAAAGCCCTGGTATAGCGGGGGCTCTGGGGGCTATTTAAAGGGCCGGGGCTCCAGCTGCCTCTGCTGCACCCCCTGCCCGCACCGGCCCCGCACCCCCTGCCCTGCCCGCAGCAGCCCCTGTCTCCAGCCAGCCCTGCCCGCCCCTGCCTGCAGCCCGCCCCGCACCCGCTGCCCTGCCTGCAGCCAACCCCTGCCGCACCCCCATGCCTGAAGCCAGCCAGTCCTGCACTCCTCTGTCTCCAGCCCTGCCAACCCCTGCGGCCCTGCCTGAAGCCAGCCAGCCCACCCCACACACCCCTGTCTCCAGCCAGCCCCACACTCCTTGCCCTGCCTGCAGCCAGACCCTACCTCCAATCAGCCCCTGCCCTGCCTCCAGCCAGCCCCATGTCCACTGGTGCCCTGCAGTTCCCAGGGCAGTAACCCTGCACACCTGCTTCAATGAGGGGGGCAGGGAGCAGCTGGGATCCACACATGTGCACACCAGGTGACCAGACAGCAAGTGTGAAAAATCGGGACAGGGGGTGGG
>NC_048319.1:13331033-13343529 GCF_013100865.1 Trachemys scripta elegans | reverse complement strand
ACCTCTCTCCCCCTTGGTTCCCCAGCTGTACTGCCTTTGTCTGGCTCCTGTTAGCGTGTGTCTGTGAGCAGGGACTGTCCCTGCAGTGCCCAGGAAACGGGGCCCTGCTGTCAGCTGGCGACTCTAGGTGCCACTAGATAATAACTTGGACGTTACCCGAGGGATGCATTGGATCCATTCACTATAACATGCATAATAGCATGGGGAGATCCTGCCCGCTGAGGCTGCTATTCATTATGTGCATTGCCAGGGCATCTAGGAGCCCCAGTCCCGGACCAGGACCGCGCTGCGCTAGGTGCTGTACAAACACAGAACAAACAGTCCCTGCCCCAAAGGTTACAGTCACTCACTCCAGCAAAGCCCAGCACTGGTGAGAAGGATCGAAATCCCGGTGTCAGGGCACGGGAGTCCCCTGAAGGCAGCGGAGTGAGCCAGCGCATGTACACTAGGGCTTCACTTGGCCTCCTTCTGCATGATCAGGGTCATTATTTTTTCCCTGCCTTTAGCCTCTCTTGGCCCTGCAGGAGCTGGAGTCCGTTCCACCTTGGATGTGGTTACACAACCAGCAGTCTCACCACGAACAGCACCGACGGGGCAGGGCAGCACTTACCCTCAGCTTCTGCAGGCCACAGAGGCGGCTGTAGAGGCAACACTCGGGGAAATTGAGGCTCCAGGCCAGGGAGAGGCTGCTCCCCATTTCCTCTGGGCTCTCCTTGTTGGTAAATTTCAAATCCACATCCAGCTCCTGCCAGAGACAGCACTGTCATCAAAGGCAGCCAAGGCATGAGAGGGCACCAGGCTGCAGTACTGCCCACCCAATGCGGTCCGAAATCATGACTCAGCATCCCCGAAATCACGAGATTGGATTGAAAATCATGAGATTTAAAAAATAATAATGGTGGGGGTCTAGTTGTTCCCAGCGCTCAGCCTCCAACCCCGCGGTTATCCCGAGCCAGGGCTCTGAGCCAGGCAGGCTCTGGCACTGGGCGTCTCACCTCCGGGACATCTGTGAGTTTTGCTTCACACCGTGTGATCTCCTGCGGCATCTTGACGATGCGGGTGTAGATGATCAAGATGTTGGAGAACTCAGCAGCGAAGCCCAGCTGTACCCGAGCCCCGCAGTCGAACTGGAGGTATCGGCTTTCGGGAAGCACTGCAAACAAAGAAATGGGCCCATGATATGCGTGTGTGTCTCACTGCCACCTACTGGTCAGAATGAGAACTGCTCAGCCATGTGTCCTAGGCCCTCTCCTACCAACACTATTAATGGAGATTCTCCTTCAGCTCACAGGACCCAGAGTGGAGGAGGCTCTGGGTCCTGTCCCCAGAGTCAGTGTGGAGCTCCCCGATGGCAGCTGCTTTGTGACACTAACTCAGCATCCCAGCAGTGCTTGTCCTGATCAGAGCTGGGACAATAGCAACAAAGCCATTTGCAGAAGTTTGACAAGATCTAGGCTTCTTGCTGGGCCCAGCTGTGTGCCCCTCACGCTCTGGCTCTCCATGGCTGGCGGCACTGACGGCTCTCTGCTCTCTCCCGTGCTTTCTGGGTAACTGCATTGCAATGTCTGCTCCATGGGCTGAGACCTCCCCGAGTCACTGCAATCCCTGGGGGCTCCCTGAGTAACGCCCTCCCCCCCGCCTCCAGGACAGGCCTCTCTCACTGTCTGCCTCCCTCAGCAGGGATAATGGGGCCCCAATTCTCACCATGGGCCTTGGCCCATTGCAGGTTCCTGACAGAGAACTCCTCTGGGCCCTCGGACGGTTTAATTGGATCAGTGAGGGCTCGTCGCTCGGACAGGTTACTCCGCAGCTCCAGCGCCTGCCTGCCCTTGGTGATCTCCAGGGTTCCCATGTCTGGAAGACACAACCAGGGCTGGGCACATGACTTCAGCACAGCCGTGAGTCAACGGCTCGCCGACAGTCCTGAGCTGTAACAGGCTGGCCTGGAAGAGTCATTCTACCCCCACCCCAGGATAACCCACCTTCCGCCACCTTGTCCAGCAGCACCGTGATCTTCTCCTCCTCCAGCAGCCATCGCTTCAGGAAGCTCACGAAGATGCCGTTGAACAGTTCCCCTTGGCTCAGCTCGTAGGCCTCTGCGTCCGCACACCTGAGAGGGGCACGGGAGAGAGCTAAGGCCTGGAGCGCCTTCATAGCAGGGGTGAAGCCTCTTCTACGCCCAACTGCTCCCTTTCTCCCGTTCAGCACAGAATGGCCTGGGAACCTGGCCTCAACAGCAGCTGGCTTGATTCGGACTCCTGAGGAAGCTTCGGGTTCAGGCAGAACGGCTCACCAGAGATGGGCCAGAACCAAGACCCTGGCTCCAGACACCCTTACAACCTGGGGAAGTTCAGGTTTGGGTCTGGGCCTAGGGCAGGGGTGGGCAAACTCCGGCCCGCAGGATTGTCCTGCCCGGCCCTTGAACTCCCGGCTGGGGAGGCTCGCCCCTGGCCCCTCCCCTGCTGTCCCCGCTCCCCCGCAGCCTCAGCTCGCCGTGCCGCCGGTGCGGGAGGGGGCTGCACTGCAGGGACAGGGGAGAGCAGGGAGGGAAGCTCAGGGGAGCAGGCGGGCGGTGCGGGTGGCAGGAGCGTGGCAAACGACTCAGGAGGAGCACAGGGCGGCCGAGCAGACAGCCGGAGAGAAGCGGCGCTTTGAAGGGGAAACTGCAGCTTCTCTCCGGCTGGGCGGCTGCCCCTGCTCCTCGTGAGCCCTCCGCCCATGTTCGCAGGGCCGCATTCTGAAAGGGGCTTTAGAGGGGGGGTTGGGTAGGGAGTGGGGTCCTGGGGGGCCTGTCAGGGGGCAGGGGTGTGGATAAGGGTCGGGGCAGTCAGGGAGCGGGGGAGCTGGATGGGGGTCGTCAGGGGACAAGGAGTGGGGGGGTTGGATGGGTCGGGTGTTCTGAGGGGAGCGGTCAGGGGGCGGAAAGTGGGAGGGGGCAGTTAGGGTTTGGGGAGGCACAGCCTTCCCTACCCGGCCCTCCATACACTTTCAGAACCCCGATGTGGCCCTCAGGCCAAAACGTTTGCCCACTCCTGGCCTAGGGCCTATCAAGGCAGCCCAATAGCCAAGATAAGGGGGGAAGAGAGGTTGGATCCCCTTGTGTTCTAAGGCTGGGTTTTTCACAGGGCCACAGGGACTTTGCTGCCCTTGTGTTTCAATGGGAACCAGAGCCTCGCTTCTCCTGGAGCCTCCGGCCCTGGAGCTGTGCCCCTTGCTTCGCTCTCCAAGGCCAGTCTGAGGGGGGAATCCCCCCTCTCCACTCCCGCAGAGCCTGCTCATGACGCAGCTCCCCACCGCGAGAGCTCAGCAGGCCTGAGAGGCAGACGTACCTACCCCACCAAAGCACCGGGGTCTCAGCAGCACCACTGCCTGGGAGAGACGCAGGCAGCAGCCCCAGAAAGTCACCCCCTCCCCTCAGGTTACAGAGGGGAGAAGTTCTGGCTTGGGACAGAGACACGGAACTGAACAAAATACACAGCACATGCAGTGCGGGGGAAGTGCTGTCTGGAGAATAAAGTCCAGGACTGGGAGGCAGGACACTTGGGTTCTCTGTCCAGCTCGGCACGGATCAGCCATGTGGGCAGTGGAATGCCAGCTTGGCTTGATGTGCCTCGGTTTCCCCACCTCTAAATGGGGGCTAATAACTCTACCTTCTTCCAAGAGGACTGTGATGCGTAATGAATTAAAAGTGCTCTGCCCCAGTCCCTTGCAGTTACACAGCACCTTCCAGCCAAGGAGTTCAAAGCAGGTGGCCAAGAATTGTTACGGCCACGTTATGGACAGGGGAAGGAGCCCGAGGCACAGAGCAGGGACCTGACATGCCCCAGGTACCGCAGAATGGGGTACCGAACCCAGCTCTTTTGACGCTGACTCCCTGTGCACTAACCTCTAGACCAGGCTGCCTCTCGGAGAGCTTGGGGTGAGAGGCAATATGGAGCTGTGCTGCATTATTGCCCTTTCTCCTAAGGATTGTCACCCCAGGAGGCCCAGGCAGAACACACCCCTGCTAGCAGCTCTCCAAATACAGAGTGACTGGTGGGTTCAGTCCCCTGTAATGGACCCTGCTCCCGTCCCCCAACTCAAGCCCCAGGAGGACACAGGTGAGGAGTGACTGTGGCCAGCGGGAGGCGACAGGGAGCACCTACGTGGCGTAGCCGAAGACAATGTTGGCTGTGACCTGCAGCGCCCCCACCTGCGGGATGATGTCGTCGTTCAGGTTCCTGAAAAGAAATGGAAGCACCTCATGAGGGGCATGAAACCGACACAGTCCATGGTCGCTCTGGGACCTCCGGGCTGGGGCCAGGCCAATGGGCTCTGATCAGAGGAGCGGAGGAAAGGTTTCATGCTATTCACTTGCCTATCGGTGAGCTCTGGGAGGTAGTGGCCTAGTGCCTCGGGTGAGAGCCCTGTTGCTTGGGCCCCCAGGCCCAGACAGGACAAAGCCCTGCAGAACATGCTGTAAGGAACAGCCCTGAACTGGGCTGGAAACAGTGCAAGCCTGATGAATTGTTTAGCATGAGGCCAGTGCGCCAACACAACGAGACACCAACTGGCAGCCCAGTGTCGTCGCACTGCAGTACTAGCTGGGGAAGACCTGTTAGATCGGCCAACGAGCCGGATACGAGCCGCGGGCGCCGAGATCTCAATCTGTCTGCGCCTGGAGGCTACAGTGTCTTTACCTGGTGGAATGGCGTCATTTGCCAGCGACGGCACAACACGGCACTTGCCAGTTTAGCAGCAGTCAGGCTGCGCTGCTGGTTCAATGGCCAAGAGTATTTAGCTGCTCGATGCCCTACAGCAGGTGCCCGGCATGCCCTCGCAGAACGTGTGTGTGGGCTGGGAACCAGGCAGCCGCCAGTCCAACAGTGGGCTAGAGGAGAGAGTATCTGGAGACGAGCTCCGGCCCCCTGGCTGTGGATTTATTGCTGTTCTCCTTTCCACACGGGTTACCCCGGGGATGGCTGCTCTCCGGGGAAGCATTGGAGTTAATTCTGACAAGGGACCTCTCTCTCTCTCTCTCTCTCTGTCAGGTGTCCCCTTTCATGAGTAATCACGGCTGGTTTTACTGGGCGGTGGGGCGATGCGCCTGTGGGTGGGACTGCATGGTGGCTGCCTCTGCGTGCATGTTCTTGCGTGCGTCTGGGTAGGAATCCCTGGGTATACGCATGCCCACAGGCAGCTATATGTGCACATGGACACACATGGTGTGCATGACCTCAATGTGGGTGGCTATAATATTTCACACCTGATAGCACGGTCACACGTGTGCTTGCACCAGTGTCTGTATATGTGTTCTGGAAAGCAAAAGGACTGCTTTCGCACGCCCTTGCTGTGTACGTCCCTTGCACTTACATAGCACCTTCCAGCCAAGGCCCTCAAAGCAGGCAGCCAAGAACTGTGCCCCCATCTACGTCCGCGGTACAGGAGTGCGTATGCAGCCGCTCAGCTGTGCCGAGCGACGCTTCCTGGCCCTGCCGCTCCCGGGCGGCTGGCTCTGGGGTGCTCACCTCTTGCGGCACATGTCCAGCAGGAAGATGTTGAGGCCGGTTTGCCGCTGCTGCATGCTCTTCAGCACACTCTGCACGCACAGGCAGTGCTCCGAGGTGTAGGATCTCGGCGCGTCAATCGGAACCATAAAGCTGTTTCCAAAGTTCTCGTAGCCGTGGCCAGCATAGTAGAGCAAACCTGGGGGAGGGAGAGCAGGAGCAGAGTGCATCAACCTGCACCGGTCTGTGCTGCTCTCACACCGTCTCCATCTCTGCCTCCCTCCTAATTCTGGCCTTGCAGCCCACTGCATCCGGGGCTGCAAAATCCATTCCAGGGGGGCTCAGAAATCCAGTTCGGGTTCTCCTCCTCCTTCCCACTCATTTCTCCATCTGACCTATACACAACCCTCCTCTGCTCGCCCAGTTCCCCCCTCCCATCCCTGGGGTCATACTGCCTGGAGTGCCCTTTCCAGCTTGCCGCAATGGATTGGCCAGGCTGTCGGCGGGGTCTTGCGTTAGGCCTTCAGCAGGATCGTCGGCCTGGCTTCAGGCTCTGGCTATGCCACCCGCTGACGCCTGCTAAGCCAAACCCTGTCCTTAATGCCAGAGCCTTCCACAGCTCGGCCTCACCCAGCGCACTCCCACTGAGCTGCTAACAATCCAGCCTCCAGGGCCCCTTGGCTTCTCCCACAAGCATCTGTGCGCTCTCTCCTGTCCCGAGTGGGAGGCACCCGGACAGACTCCTCCAGCCATCCCCTGGTCCCTGCAAGTCCCTCCTCGCCCCCGTGTCTGCGGCCTGCGGGCATCTCCTAGGTGGCTGCTAGCCGACCTGTGGCCACTGTACTTGCCGAGCTAGGAGATACACAGCTCCGGTTGTATTTGTCTGCCTGTCGCCCCATCCCTCCCTCCCACTCCCTCATTTCTCCTTATGGCCCCATTACCTTCCTGTCATTCGCCCTCTGTACCTCTGTACAGCACCCAGCACAACAGGGCCCGACCTGGCTGACACGGAGTTATCGTGACTCCGGTCCCCGGGCTGTGTGGCGCAGTGTGCCAGGCTAGAGCTGAGCAGTAGTGAGAGCAAGGAAGGGCCCTCGCCACCCCACGGTGCGTCTGTGACCCCCACCGGGCTGCTACCGATCCCACACCTCCCAGACCGTCTACAGTTGGTGACAATCACTCAGTGCCAACTCCCGTCTGGCACTTGGGCAAGTGAATGAGGGCGATTACGAGAAATGACAGAGCCGTCAAAAATACACAGGCTCCACCCTCGGCTTTTACTGCCTGAGCCCCAGAGATGCTGCCCGACCTCCCAGCCACAAGAGGGGCAGGAAACGGGCGCCTCCACCGAGGGGGCAACATTTTTTAAGTTTAAAATTTGACTCCATTTAAAACTTGGCACTTTAAGGAAAAAAACTGGGGAAAAACTTTGAAATGTTCATTAAAATCTTCCTGTGTATTTACTGGTGAAGAAGTCCCACCCCTCCCAGCCTGCACTAGTCTGCCCAGACGGGCCGGGGCCCCAGCAGGAAATGGCCTATTCCAGCGTAGACCAACGTACACCATGTCGACATCCCCTCCTCCAGTAAAGAAGGGCTCTCCCACCGCTACCCAGCGACATAGCGCGCTCCCTCTGTACCGTACACTCCTTTGTCCAAGAGGAGAAGGAACTCGTTGACGGCCATCTGCATCTCGTCCTTGCTCAGGTCCAGCAGGGAGACCACCTTGAAATCCAGCTGGCGCAGCAGGTTGGTCAGTTCGTGTACGTCCACCATGGGTGCTTTCAGGTGCTTGTGGTGCAGGTAGTTCATGTTGCCCATCAGCAGGGCCACTTTGTCTGTGGCTGCCCCAGGAGAGGGACAAGAGGAACAGGTCAGGAGGATGGGGAGGGAGCGAGGGGAACCCTCCTGGGCCCTTTGGGATGAACGTTCATCCTCTCCCTGCTTCTATCTCCTCTTCACGCTCAGCACCACCCCAGACAGCCTCTTGCCCCACCTGCTGTAGATGGGCTCTCTAGAGTCGGGATGTAACTAGTCGGCCCCAAGTTTTAGCCCTGGGCCTAGACCTCTATTCCAAAGCAAGGCAGAGTCCTCCCTCCAGCTGGCTCATCCCTCCAGACAAGACTTTGGCTCTTCCTTGAAGGCCACACTTCGCCTAAAATAGCCAGCACGCTGTGCTCGCTGCCTGCCAGTGGGTGCCAGGGCTGCGGCAGGGGTAGGAGGGCATGCTGCAAAGCCATGGAGGAGATGGGCGATGGACAGAGCCCTGGAGATTGCATTGCCAGGCCAATCCTAGGGCTGGGCTAGGTGGTCTGATGGCTCTTCTCCATCTCTCACATCCACAGGCAGGGCTGGATCCGCATTGGTTCTCTGCCCAATCCACAGGGAGGAGCCCACGTGAGGATGGATCAGCGAGACATGTTTCTCCACGGGTCAGCTGAGATGGGGCTGGCTGGGAGAACAGTCTGGAATGGGTCCCCGCCTTGGCACCAGGGAGGAAGGAGGATGCATGTATCGAGGGGGGAAGGCCCAGAGCCGTATCTCTCGAGCCATTTCTAAGTGGAGGCCTGGCCTGGGGATTTGGATGCAGCCTCTTACCATACAGCTGGCTGGGGCCGTTGTGCTCTGGGGCACTCCCTGGAAAGAAAGAGACACACGATCATCTCTCTGAGCACCACACGGGCACCATGGCTGGTAGACCCTGTCCCCCGGCGGGGAGGGAACCTCGGCAACCCAACACAAGTCCCAGGAGCTCCCTTGCCCAGAGCAGCACCCCTTGGGCCGCAGGGCAGGCACTCAGCCCCCAGCAGCCAGCTAAGCTAGGCGAGGACAAAGAAGAAGTCCAGTCCACTAACTAGCACGTGTAAAGGCCACGGCTGCCGTGACAACGCCTGACCTGCCCCATGGCGGGCACAGCCAGAGCCTCCAGCCCAGGGGAGTTGGGTTCAGAGAGGAGCTCCTAGGTCCGGGTGGGACCCACCTGGGCCTCACCTACCTGCGTCCTCCTCCCGCCAGGAGCCTCCGGAGGCAAACAGCTGTGGGCCTGGAACAAAACAAAGGGTGAAGTTGTGAGGCTGGCAAGATGAGCAGGGCTGCCTGGGAGTGCCGGCTCCTCTGAAGCCGGCTCCAGCTGGTGACTGGGGCCGCAGATCATTCGTGCCACAGTCCTTGCCCCAAACCCCGTCCTCCCTGCAGGGCTTGCAGATAGGCACAGGAGGCACCGTAGGAGGCGCTGCTGTCTCTTCTCCCACCCCCAGGCCTCGGCGAGGCTGGGTGGGACCGGCCACTCCCCGCACAACGCCTCTGGGAAGGTATTACAGAAACAGGAATGCCCAGGGTGGGCAGGGGGTATGTACCCTCTGTCCCTGGCCATGCCCGGGTGGGAACTCCAGGCCAACATGGGAGAAGATTATTTTAATAAGGGCCCTCAACTCCTCCCCACACCTTGCAGTCTAGCCAGGACGCAACTGGGGCCCCGTCCATTTAACATTATGAGCAAGCTAGGGTGGCCGTGACCCCCAATACCTGTTCATGAGACCCCTGCTGAGATCCCTGGGTTTAACAGGCAGCCCTAGGCCCATCACCAGGATATCAAGCACCTTCCCCCACTGCACCAAGCCATGTGACTAGCATGTGTCCCACATGATTATCCGGTTTTCACATAGGACTGACCACATCACTTCACAGCCTGCCCAGCAGCCTCAGAGCTCTCCCGCAGGGCAGGGCTGGTGGGGTGGGGACTGCCTGCGGGCTCGGTGCGCCCAGGTCCAACACGCGAGCAAAATGTGGCTTCTGTTCTCTAGTGGCTGGTCAACAGAAGGTAACAGCCTACTACTGCTACCCGTGCACAGAGCTGCTCCTTTAGCTCGAGTGATGGATGATGGAGCTTTGGTTCTGAAGGCCCCCGTTCCAAGCCTGCCAATGGCCTGCAGTGGGGGTGGCTACAGATCCCGAGTCCCGACACCAGATCCCGAGTCCTCACCAATCTCCACCACCGTGTCCTGGCTCCACAGCTCCTGGAAGAGGTTAAACACCTTGCAGGCATAGCGGCCTCTCTCCGCGGTTGTCACCAGCTTCACCTGCAGCGAGGGGAAAGGAAGAGGCGTGCTCCAGCGGGCAGACCCTGCACTCTGGGCACCATACACTGTGACTAGAGCCCCCAGGAATCTGCCTTTGGTGAGCTGTGGGCTGTGGGCACTGAATGCAGCAGAACGTGCCCCGGTGGGCTAGGCTGGGAGCCCTGAACCCGGGATTCCCCCTTGCTCGCTCCCCCCCACCTTGGGCTGCTGAGCCCACAGTGCCTTACCGAGAGTCTGCAGCCCATTACGGGCCCCCTGCCCAGCCAGCAGCCCTTGCCCAGACCCCAAGGGAGGGTACCTGGAGGTGGGAGTTCCGCGCCCCCTCAATCGGACTCCCGTTTCGGAACCACTGGTACTGGGGCGGTGGGTTCCCGATGGCCACGCACCGCAGCTGGAGGGAGTCCCCTTCGTCCAAGTTGCAGGGCTGGGGCTGACAGAGGATCTGCAGTCCCACCATTGTTGGGCAATAGCCGCTTGCTGGAGTGGGGAGGAGAACAGAGTGCTAGCCTGGGGCAGGACAACGCAGGCACAGGAGTCCTCATGTGGGACCAGGCCCCAGGGCAGGCTCATGCAAGGGCAGCCAAGGGTGCAGTCCTGCAGCAGGTGGGCAATACGGAGGCCCAGCCAGTGGAGACTACATATCCCAGCAGGCACTGCTCCATCTCAGTCTGAGCAGCAGGGCACTGTGTCACTCCAGAGCCCAGATCGCCCTCTGCTCATAGCCGGGCCACTTCAGTTAATCATCATAACAGCAATCCTGAGCCCTTATCTAGCACTTTATATCCACAGAGCTCACGGTGCTTTACGAAGGAGGGCAGGAGCCTTGTCCCCATTTTACAGATGGGGACACTGAGGCACAGAGGCAAAGTCACCCAGCAGGCCACTGGTAGAGCCAGGAAAAGCATCCAGGACTCCTAAGTCCCAGTCCAGTGCACTACCCACTAGAGCACACTGCCTTCCACTGTAATGCACTCGCAGGAAGGCCCTGGTGACCCCAGCCTGATAGGCAGGCTGTTTAAGGGCTGGGATCAATGGGAGGACGGCATGCGAAAGGACTGCAGGCCAGGACACAGCTGGTACCCCAGGGCAGCAGGCCCATCCCAGGCACAAGCATGAAGCCCACATTGACGGTACACGGCCCTCCCGCCTCGGCCAGGCCCAAAGGGCAGAATCTGCAAGTCAACACGGTGCCAAGACTGGAGCTGCCCCCAGACAACTCAACTGCCAGCTGCTTTCCCTGCCGCTGCTGCAAACAGCCCTGTGACTTGCCCTCCTACCTGAGGCAGGGCTGCTGCTCCGCTTGACCTGGAGCCGGGCCCACCTGGAGAACGCGAAGCTGGCCCTGTGGTTAACGCGGCAGATGTACCAATCCGGAGTCTCTAGAGTGGCTGGGTCAATCACCAGCTCAGGGGAGGTGGCACCAGGCACCTAACAGGCATGAAATAAACCACGCCAGGTCTAAGGGGGCAGGAACCATGCAGCCTCTTGGCCCTGCGCCCTCCATCCATCCCCAAGTGTCCCGCCCCCCACGGGGACTGCGCCGGGAGGCTGCATGGTCTAATAATACCACCTAGCATTGACACAGAGCTCTGAGCACGGCCTGCACTGGCCAGGCACGAATGAATCCATTGGCCTCAGCTGGAGCTGGGGTGCTTTGCTCGGCCCTTCGTGTCTCAAGCTGGGTCCCCCAAATTTGACTCGCCCAAGGCTGCTCAGTGTGTCAGTGGCACAGCTGTTCTCCTCCCACTCGACCCTGCTGCTGCTGATGATTTATTGACTGATTAATTTATTAAGCCTGGAGATTTTCCCTTTTCCCTCCTCCCTCCCCCAGCCTCACCTCCTGCTTCCCACAGAACCACTGGTAGCTGAGTCCCGGGGGCCCCGTCGCCCAGCAGCTGAAAGACGCTCGGGTCCCTTCTGTAACCACCTGAGATTCGGGCTGCACCACGATCCTGATGGACTCTTGGACTGCAAGAGAGGAAAGAACAACCCCCTGGCTCTCTAGGAAATCAGGCCCCTCCAGGAATATGTCACAGGCCCGGTCTACACTCAAACGTTAACCCAGCGACGATGCTCAGGGATGTGAAAAATCCACACCCTGAGCAACGCAGTGAAGCCGACAAACCCCCAGCACAGCCAGTGCTAAGCCGAGGGAAGAATTCTGCCAGCGATGCAGCCACCGCCTCTGGGGGAGGGGGATTAGCTACCCCATGGGAGAACCCCACCCGCTGCGGCCGAGGGTGGCTATGCTGAAGTGCTAGAGGGGCTCAGCTGCAGCGTTTCCTGTGTAGACGTAGCCTCGGGCAAGAATCCGGCTTGTGCGTAAGTTGCCGTAGTTTTAGATCGTTCCCATTACACTCCCCTCGCAGAATTTCCCTTCACCTGTAAATTCCTGGGGCCCCCACTCCAACCACCATCAGGAATCCTGGTTCCCAGCTCCAGCCATCAGTTCACACTCTCTGGAATCCCGACATTCTGCCTTGCTGCTCCCTGCTCCAAGAGAGCCCTCTCCCACCTTCCCACCGCGGGGCTTAGAACCCAGGAGCCAATGACCCCACTCCCACCCTAGAGCGGGGAGCAGAACCCCGGCGTCCTGACCCCCAGACTCAGCCACCAGGCCCCACTCCCATCCTAGAGAGGGGAGCAGAACCCCGGCGTCCTGACCCCCAGACCCAGCCACCAGACCCCACTCCCACCCTAGAGCGGGGAGCAGAACCCCGGTGTCCTGACCCCCAGACCCAGCCACCAGACCCCACTCCCATCCTAGAGTGGGGAGCAGAACCCCGGCGTCCTGACCCCCAGACTCAGCCACCAGGCCCCACTCCCATCCTAGAGAGGGGAGCAGAACCCCGGCGTCCTGACCCCCAGACCCAGCCACCAGGCCCCACTCCCACCCTAGAGCGGGGAGCAGAACCCCGGCGTCCTGACCCCC
>NC_048319.1:13198474-13276197 GCF_013100865.1 Trachemys scripta elegans | reverse complement strand
ACATTGCATCATATATGCTGTTGATAGGTTATTAATGAGCTCCGTTTCACGTGTGTGGGTCCCCGCCACTCCCTGGGGGTGTGCTAGGGTGACCAGATGTCCTGATTTTATAGGGACAGTCCCGATTTTGGGGTCTTTTTCTTATAGGATCCTATTATCCCCCACCCCCTGTCCCAATTTTTCACACTTGCTGTCTGGTCACCCTAGTCAATCTGCTCGTGTGGATTAATTGCAGTGTGAATTCTGAGCGTGCCCAGCCTCACGGCACTAACACGGGGGCAGGGTCCGAGCATTGCTACTAGCATTACTGTAACGCTAAGAATCCTCGTTAGTTATCGCTAATACCGAGTGTCGTCGCTGCGCTCACGGGGCATTTTCTACAAAATCTGCTCTAGGAATGATTTCAGGGCAGTTTTCTGGCCTGTGTGATACAGGTCAGACGAAGGTGATCACAATGGTCCCTTCTGGCCTTGGAATCTATAACACTATGTTACAGTAATTATTAAAACAATTAAAGGATTTTAGTTCTGCTTTAACTGCAAAATGCAATGCAACTATGGAGTGGCAAGGACACCTTCATTTGTCATTATTACTTATGCTATTTATTATGAATATCATTATTATTATACTCAAGTGGAATGTCATAATAATAGCTTGCACTCATTAATTAATCATTATTATGATCCATGCATGTGAAGAAGTAGGTTTTTTACCCACGAAAGCTTATGCGCAAATAAATATGTTAGTCTTTAAGGTGCTACCGGACTCCTCATAGTCTGTATCCACAAAAACAAACACGGCTACCACCTGATACTTGACATTATTATTTAATGTATTGCATCTAGTGCTGCAAACTCTCAGTGCAGGGGACTGGACTAGATGACTTATCGAGGTCCCTTCTAGTCCTACACTTCTACGATTTTATCAGGAGTTTCATGATATTTGGGGTTTTTCTTAAAGTCCCAGCTCCCAGAGTCATGTGATTACATGAGACTCTCAGCTTATGTTAACTGAAAAAAAGGATGTTTCTGGCCCTCGTGGTCGCAAGGGAGAGCTTGAAAATGGACCCTAAAGGTGCAAACACCAAGAAGCAAATACAGAGAAGCTACAATTTATTATTTTTTAAAATCTCATGATTTTTAAGCCACGCCCACCATTTGTCATTGCTTAGCAATACAAGCACCCAAAGCCTGATCCTGCAAACACTGGCACTTGTGCGTGAATTTACTGGTAAGAATATAGTCCTGTTGGATCAATGGGCCTACTCACGCATCTAAGCACTTGCAGGATTAGAACAAGAGCGCAAATCAGATTCTAGTTAGGAATAATCCTGGCCCCTTGCCTGCTCCAAATACTTATGCAAGTAAGTTCACGCTCCTGAGCAGACCTCTGGAGTAGCATTTCAGTCCTCTAGACACTAAACTGTAGCATGCTGCAGGCAGAAAATGGGAGAGACCATGTTGCCACCAAAGCCCAACGTCCATGTGATGGCAGGAAATTGTTTAGGTGAGCCACACACAGATGATCCCAGCAGGCGAACCATGCCCCATGCTGCAGAGGAAGGTGAAAAAACACAAGGTCCCTCCCAGACTCACCTGGGAGAAAATTCCTAAATGGTGCTATGGGAGTAATATAAGTAACCATTCCTAATAAATCCCTTCACAGAGTCAGAGAGTCCAAGGCCAGAAGGGACCATTGTGATCATCTTGTCTGACCTCCCCACCCCGCATAATACAGGCCAGAGAACGTCCCCAAACGAAGTCCTAGAGCAGAGCTTTCAGGAAAACATCCAGTCTTGATCTGGCCTCCTAGGCAGACCTCTGCACCCATAAGAAACCCCACTGAGGTCAACTCCACACAGACACAAGGACCCATCTGCACTGATCAGGTTGCAGGACTTTACTAGTGCAATTAACTCAGTCCTGCTATTTGACCCCATAAAGCAAGGTACTAACTTAAGAGCCAAACCTGCAATGCGTCTTCATGAGATTTAGGGCCCCAGTGGCACCATTTCAGATTGGGGGGTGGGGGGGAGCAATTTTAACCATAATTCCAGGAGTTACTTAGACACCTATAAACTCTAGCTTTTTTGCAGATAACTTAGAAATTATCTGACAGAAGCACTGCATCTAATTCCTATATAAAGAAAGAAAAAATATATACAAACACCAGTTAAAGTCATATTTTAAGTTTATATGTAAATTTAGAACAATCAGGAGATAATACACCAAGATATTCCCAATTTCAAACCTTGAAAGAACATAAGAAGCAAAACCTCATAAGAACATAAGAGCAGCCGTACTGGGTCAGAGCAATGGTCTGTCTAGCCCAGTATCCTGACTTCTGACAGTGGCCAATGCCAGGTGCTTCACAGAGAATGAACAGAACAAGCAATCATCGAGTGATCCATCCCCTGTCCTCCAGCCCCAGCTTCTGGCAAACAGAGGCTAGGGACACTGTCACACTCAGAGCATGGGGCTGCACCCTGCCCATCCTGGCTAATAGCCACTGGTGGACCTATCCTCCAGGAACTTATCTAGTTCTTTTTTTTAACCCTATTATCATTTTGGCCTTCACAGCATCCCCTGGCAATGAGTTCTACAAGTTGACTGTGCGTTGTGTGAAGAAGTACTTCCTTTTGCTTTAAATCTGCTGCGTTATTAATTGGGTGGCCCCTAGTTCTTGTGTTATGAGAAGGGATAAATAACACTTCTCTATTCACTTTCTCCACACCAGTCAAGTTTTTATAGGTCTCTATCGTATCCCCCCTTAGTCATCTCTTTTCCAAGCTGAAGAGTCCCAGTCTTTTAAATCTCGCCTCATACAGAAGCTGTTCCATACCCCTAATCCAGCGGTTTTCAAACTGTGGGTCAGGACCCCAACGTGAGTCATGACCCCATTTTAATGGGGTTGCCAGGGCTGGCGTTAGACTTGCTAGGGCCCGGGACCAAAGCCTGA
Source organism: Trachemys scripta elegans (assembly GCF_013100865.1). Taxonomy (NCBI): domain Eukaryota; kingdom Metazoa; phylum Chordata; order Testudines; family Emydidae; genus Trachemys; species Trachemys scripta. The sequence continues at coordinate 13,273,239 of NC_048319.1, read as the reverse complement.
GCCCAACAGCTTCAGCCCTGGGTGACAAGGCTCAGGTTACAGGCCCCCTGCCTTGGGCTGAAGCCCTTGGGCTTTGGCCTTCCCGCCTAGGGCAGTGGGACTCAGACTTCGCCCCCCTTCCTGGGGTTGTATAGTAATTTTTGTTGTCAGAAGGGGGTCGCGATGCAATGAAATTTGAGAACCCTGCTTAATCATTTTTGTTGCCCTTTTCTGAACCTTTTCCAATTCCAATATATCTTTTTTGAGATGGGGTGACCAGATCTGCACTCAGTATTCAAGTTGTGGGCGTACCACGGATTTATATAGAGCCAAGACAATATGTTCTGTCTTATTATCTAGCCCTTTCCTAATGGTTCCTAACAGTCAGTTAGTGTTTTTGACTGCAGCTGCACATTGAGCAGTTGTTTTCAGAGAATTATCCAGGATGACTCCAAGATCTTTTTCTTGAGTGGTAACAGCTAATTTAGACCCCATCATTTGTACAGCTGGGATTTTGTTTCCCAATGTGCGTTACTTTGCATTTACTTTCCTATGTCAGTTTTGGAGCCTTAGTACAAGAATTAATAACTTTAATTGGTAAATACAGAGTATTTACTGAATATAATTTTTCTTTCAACCTCACACCAATCACCCCCAAACACCCACGTACTTTTTTATGTTCACTTATATTATTGTCTGGAAAAATATAAGCCAGCAAATACATGCACCCTTAATTTGTATCTCTCATTTCTCATTAAAAAGTTATGAAGTCTAAAGTCGTTGAGTTTCCTCTCAAACATTCTTCTAAAACATGGAAAAAAACAAATTAGAAAACAAATTTGTTTTGGCACTAGCTTAAAAAAGAGAAAGACAAAAAAGTTTTAAAGTGATAATTGGAAAGAAAATATTACAATAGATTTGACAACATGGATTTCGTATCAGCTCTGATGCACCTGAAGGTATATTTCCAGTAGATAAAAGTTATCACCTTTTTCCAATGGCCAAGTGTTTTCTTTTCCTATTAAGTTAGTCAGTAACTAGAAATAAAGTCTTAACCATTGTAATCTGTTTATACAATGCATTTGATATTTCTCCAGCACAGACGAAAACACACTTCAGTTCAAGGTGTAATGATTAAAAATATAAAAAATGAATTTAAACATTGAATTTGCATTTACAAATGACTGATCTAAAAGCCCGTTTTAGCTTCTGGAAACTGTTCAGTTCCACAGGAATCCTGAGTATGCATCTACAGTGACCCAGCTGGGTGATTCTTAACCATGTCTTAAAATATAATGTGATACTATAGGTCTTAAATTTTATTTAGAAAATTCGCCCTCTAAACAATGGCATTTTCAAGGGCTTACTCAAATATTAAGGAAGTTAATAAAGAGACCTGTTCCAAGGCTATAGCCAGGATGGGCAGTGATGGTGTCCCTAGCCTCTGTTTGCCAGAAGCTGGGAATGGGCGACAGGGGATGGATCACTTGATGATTCCCTGTTCTGTTCATTCTCTCTGGGGCACCTGGCATTGGCCACTGTCAAAAGTCAGGATAGATGGACCTTTGGTCTGACCCCGGATAGATGGACCTTTGGTCTGACCCCGTTCTTATGTTCCAAGGATGTAACAACCTTGTAGGATTAAGAGCTCTCCAGGAATTGTAAAAAGTCTCAGGAGTCCATAGAATCACAGAACTGGAAGGGACCTCGAGAGGTCATCTAGTCCAGTCCCCTGCACTCGTGGCAGGACTAACTATCTAGACCATTCCTGACAAGTGTTTTTCTAACCTGCTCTTAAAAATGTCCAATGATGGAGATTCCACAACCTCCCTAGGCAATTTATTCCAGTGCTTAATCACTCTGACCGGAAGTTTTTCCTAATGTCCAACCTAAACCGCCCTCGCTGCAATTTAAGCCCATTGCTTCTTGTCCTATCCTCAGAGGTTAAGAAAAACACATTTTCTTCCTCCTCCTTGTAACAACCTTTTACATACTTGAAAACTGTTATCATGTCCCCTTTCAGTCTTCTCTTTTCCAGACTAAACAAACCCAATTTTTCCAATCTCCCCTCATAGGTCAAGTTTTTCTAGACCTTTAATCATTTTGTTGCTCTTCTCTGGATTCTCTCCAATTTGTCCACATCCTTCCTGAAATGTGGTGCCCAGAACTGGACACAATACTCTGGTTGAGGCCTAATCAGCACGGAGTAGAGCGGAAGAATTACTTCTTGTGTCTTGCTCACAACACTCCTGCTAATACATCCCAGAATTATGTTCACTTTTTTTGCAACAGCGTTACACTGTTGACTCATATTTAGCTTGTGACCCCCAGATCCCTTTCCGCAGTACTCCTTCCTAGGCAGTCATTTTCCATAGACTAATTTAAGAAAGAAAACATGTTTTATTTTCTGATTGAGAAGTAGAGCTATGTACAATAACTTCCTCTGATTTCCATCAGGAGCAACTGAATTCTCTAAAGGCAGCACTGACTGTAGGGAGACCAGATTACATGAACAAAATATCAGGACACATGGGGGGGGCAGGCCCGGAGCGCCGCCGAAGCAAAAAAAAAAAAAGTCGAGCCAGAGCACCACTGAAGCTCCAAGCCCCGAGCCAGAATATCAGGACAAATGGCGTCCCGACCATACATCCATCGGGATGCGGGACAAACGACTGATGAACATCGGGACGTCTGGTCACCTTAACTATCTGTAAAAAGCAACAGAGAGTCCTGCGGCACCTTTAAGACATGCATCCGACGAAGTGGGCATTCACCCACGAAAGCTTATGCTCCAATACATCTGTTAGTCTTAAAGGTGCCACAGGACTCTCTGTTGCTTTTTACAGATCCAGACTAACACGGCTCCCCTCTGATACTTAACTAACTGTAACACTGAAAATAAAACTGATCAGCTTTGTGGGAGAGACTTAAGGAGATCAGAACTCATTGGGTCTCTTCTCTCAGCCAAGGCCAGACAGAAACTGCTCTCTCCTGGCTCTCATCCTGTCAGCTGGGTGATGGGGAGCTATTTACCCATATGAAGGGCTTTGAGTGCCCCCCCCCCCCCCCCCCCCAGGGGCTGCTAGTGCTGCTGCTGGCTGTGGGCTGGCAGGTGGTTGCTAATGGGTGTCAGGCTCTCAGCTGCCCAGCCAGAGGGGGCATTGGGTGGGCAGCTGAGACCAGCTCTGTGCAGGGGTGGGGGCGGACAGAACCCTGCAGACGTTCCCCAGGGCACGCAGCCGACAGCCCACACAACTGGGAAATGTACATTTCCCACCACCCAGTGCCGGGGGTCCAGCCCTGTCAGCCAACAGCGCTTCTTGGACCCCAGCTAAGGGCTGTGGGGTCCTCTGCAGAGCACGAAACAGCAGCTCACCTTCCTGTTTGCATCCTGCTGTAGTAGGAACCCGGGGGCAGGGGACATGCCCCCCAGCACCCCTGCCTTAGCCATATGGGCACAGGTATGCCCCTGCTCTCAGCTTTGCCGGAATGGGGTCTAAGCCAGGGGTTCTCAGAGTTTTGTCCTGGTGACCCCTTTCACACAGCAAGCCCCTGAGTGCGACCCCCTTATCCATTAAAACACTCGTGTATATATTTAACCCCATTATCAATGCTGGCGGCAAAGCAGGGTTTGGGGTGGAGGCTGACAGTCCTGACCCCCAGTTTGAGAACCCCGGTCTAAGGGCAAATCTCTTCTCTCGCTGAATGCACCGGTTCCTCCGGACTGGCCCCGCAGCAGCCGCTTTGCAGAGCCCGGCCCAGGACACTGCAGGGCTGGGCCTGGGAACTGCGCTTCCAAACTACATCCCCCAGCAGCGCCCCACGTGCTCAGAGCGCCGCTGCCAGCCCAAAACTACATCCCCCAGCAGCCTCCGGGGCCTGCGCATGCTCAGTGGAGGAGACGAGCAACAGGAAGATGGAAGGGGGGAAAGAGAGGCTCAGGGGTAAGTGAAATTTAACTCAACAGCCACATCAAGGGCAGCTGCCTGCAAGAGGAGAGCGCCTCGGCCTGCGGAGATTCCAGCACACAAAGGGTTAACTAACCCCGGTTTCCTGCATTGCTGCTTCTGTAGGAGTTGGTGAAACTTTCTTGGAAGTAAGTTTCCTCTGCAAGGCAGATGTGTGCAGAGAGGCAGGGAGGTTTGTGCCTGATACACCTCCTGCTTCTGGGTCATTTCCTAACTGAAAGATGTATCTGGGGGATTCCCTTCCTGGCCTTCAGCCCTGTCTGATGCAGCGAGGAAAGAGGGATTCAAAGCAAGTTCTTTAGAAATAAGTTTGATGCATAAGTTGGGGCTGGGGAGAAGGAGCCAAGCCATGAAGGGCTTGGCCCCGAATGAGGGGATCTGGTCTGTTTATTCAGTGGTGACTCCTGTGAGATGTGGGTCACTAGTCATGGTGCTCCAGGCATCTTCAAAAAGTGGGCAACGTTGCTTTGAACTTACTAGCCCAGACGCAAGAGTTAGTTGCCCACCTTTGTGAGTCTGGTCCTGCAATCGGCCCCCCTGCGTCCCAGTGGAGCTGCAGCGAAGTCTGTGCCCTGGCAGCCCCTGGGGGTGGAAGCCTGGAGGGGTCTGATTGCAAAATCAGGGCCTAGCTAATTGGTTTTACTCACCAATCTAATGAAACCACCTTGTTTGGGGGCAGTATAATTTTCTAAGGCTAAATTGTGGTTGTGGGGCCAGATTCTGCTCCCAGTGATTCAGGAGTCGGTCCATGGACTTCAGTGGATTCGCTCTTGATGTACACCGGTGAACGCAGACTGAGGCCTCCTTGTTTGCACTTCGGTGTGAGGGGGCGTGTGGGGTGCTAGGGGGCTGTGACATTTCTACTTCCCGGATCAGACAGAGAGGAAGCAGCGGGGGGATTCAGCATTCTCAGCACAGCTGCTGGCAGAGACCCAGGAAGCAGCCACTGATCTGTGCATGGTGACCTCCAGCCTTGTCCTGCTGGGATCTGAGGGTGCTTCCAGTGTACATCTGTGGATCCCTGCCCTCCAGGGGAAAGCAGCTGATTCTGGGTAATGCGGCCCAGCAGAGGTGAACACAATAGCTCCTCAGAAGTAGTTTTTTATGAGTCTCCTGCACTAACCCTGGGGCTGGATTCCCTGCCGTGGTACCAAGAGAGGGGGTTGAGCCCCATTGCAGGCAAGGAAGCGCCCACCCTCTTCAGGTTAGACAGTGGAAATGTTTGGAGAGGGACTAAAGCTAGAATTGTTAATGTGGTCCCAGGGCACCAGACTGGGAGTCAGGACTCCTGGGGTCTGTTCCTGGCTCTGCCACTGAGTCACTGCCTGGCCTTGGGTAAGTCCCTTCGGGCACAGTTCTCACAAGTGGCTACTGGCTTTGGGTGCCCAACTTGCGAAACCTGGAAGGGGGCCGATTTTCAGAAGTGCCGAGTGCCCACAACTCGGAGCGGGAACCGAGGGGGCTCAGCACCTCTCAAATAATCAGTTTGGGCTCCCAGGGTCAATAGCCATCAGCAGCGCATCAGAGAGACTGATGTGGGTTTGCAGACTTCCCCAGCGTAGTCTGTGCGCTGGCCAGCACCTTACGCCCCTTGATTTCAATTCCTCCCTGCGGCGGAGGACCTGGGCCTGAGGTCCGTGGCATGTGAGGCTCCACACGGCTGCTCCTTACGTGTTTCAGTGGCAGGAACAGCTTAGCAGTTGCCTTCGTGAATTCAGCCTTGCCCGGCCTCTGCTGCTTACTTCCATCCAGAAGATCTGGGGCTGGATCCTCCGCAGGCCTGACTCAGGGCAGCTCTGCTGAGGATCTGGTCTATGACGTTGTCTCTGCTCTTCCTTTCAGTCCTGCCCATTTCTAACCTCGAATACCTCTCTCCTTCTGTTCTCAGTGTAGGGCGAGTTTCTTCTTCCCCACCTGAGCAGGAGCGACCATGATGGACAACGGCATGGACTTCCAAACCGACGCACGCCCAGAACCTGGCTTTGGCAGCCACAGCCTTCCCGGGGAGCTCCTGGAGCCTCCAGCCATGGACCTGGAGGAAGGGGCCTTGCCAAGACTGGCCATGCCAACAGCCTGTGAACAAAGCCTGCACGGCCTGCGGCAGCCTGGATCCCCCTTCAGTGCCCTGCGTGCCGACCTTAACCCCTCTGCCGCTGAGGCTGAACTGTGTCTCGGTGCAGCCATTGCAGAGCCGACTGTCCCCGAAAGTGCCCTGGGGGGCCTGCAGACCCCCAGCTCTCCAGCTGCTCTGGACTCAGCCCTCCGGGCAGCTGGGGAAACGTGTGATGACGCTTGCAAGGACCTGGGAGCGGGGATGGAAGGCTGTGAGGATGCTGCAGTACCTGGGAGTGATGCTGACTGGAAAGGGAACCCAGAGGGAGCCCACCGCGGGGTGGGTTGTCCCAGAGTCCTGGCTAGCCCGGAGCAGAGTGACCTGGTTTGCATGGACCTGGATGAGGAGCCCGAGGCCCACCTGAGAGGGGAGGAGTGGGCCGAGAGCTTGGAGGAGGACGACCAGTTGGAGATCCAGGGCCTCCTCGCCCAGCTCCAGACCCTTAGCCCCAGCTTCCGCGACGACTCGCCTGCCTCGGAGGACGACCCGCTGCTGGCGTCGGACTGTGGCGCTGGCCCTTTTGGGGGAGACGCGGCGCTTCCCCACCAACCGGCCTTTGGCTGCTGCCGGGGCCTGCCGGGCGAGTGCCCTCCCTGCCTGCTGCATGTCGCCATGGGGAGAGGCCTGGCAATGCCGTCCTGCCACGCTCAGCCCTCCGCCTGCTCCCAGAGGAGCCGGGAGAGCCACGGCCTGCTCTTTGCAGAGGCTGACCGGGAGGACTTGCTAAGCCTTCTGCACCACGAGGGGGGGCTCCCTGCAGAGGCCAGTGAGGAGACCCCCCTCGCCAGGTCAGACGTCCTGGCCGGGAGTGACGGGGAGGTCCTGCAGAGCCAGGAGAGCCCGGCGGCCCAGCAGGCAGAGGAGGCCGCTTCGCAGCCAGGCAGCTCGCAGGCAGAAGGCTCTGGCCGGTGGTATCGGAAAGGGGGAGCCCATGAGGGAGACTCTGCCTGCGTGTCCCCGGGCAGTCGGGACAGCTCCCCAGAGCCTGTGTGGGTGGCCATGTCCCCTCCTCCCAGCCAGGGCCTGGAGCAGCCCACCCCCAGGAGCACGGCTGTGAGTGCTTTGCATGCTGGCTGGGGGTGTGCTGGCCCCGGGCACCCTGGGGTGGGGTTGGGCTCTGGGCCACCTTGCCATGGGGGACCTGGGATTAGCAACCTCTGGATGCCAGGCCTGGAGCTGAGCGCTCTGACAGATCCCGTGACAATGGCTATGCGGGGCGGTTGGGGGTCAACCCTTGGCACAAGAGTCGCTGCCGGCTGCCCCCATGGTGGGGGGAAGGGGAGTAGGATGTGGAGAGCAGCTGCCCCTGGCTTCCTGCAATGTCTAGGGTATGGGGGAGGCGTTCCTGAGGGCAGCCAGCAGGTCGAGGGGCTGCTGACACCCGTTGCTACCCTGCAGCCAGAACATCCCCTACCCAGGCTCCCCAGCAACTTGACCTGTTCCCCCTCCCCGCTGGGGTCACTTGGCTCTGGCCTATCCCCAGGCCGCTGAGCTAACCCAGAGGCCTCCACCCTGGCAGCAGCTGCCCACTGACCTCAGCCTCCCTGGCCTGCCCCTTCCTCTGCTCCCTTGCACCCCCTGCCCAGAGCACGGAGCCCTTTGGCGTTGTCCTGCTGCTGCTCTCGGTTCCCCTTTGGCTGCTGCCAGGGGGTTAGTTCGCTCTTGTGCCCATGGAGGTGGCCGGCCGGTATCCCGGCTTCTGCGGCCCCCTGGCTGCTGACACTCACTGATCTCGTGGTTGCTTTGTAGGTTAAAGAATCCCGGGCGGCCTATCCGGCCTTCAAAGAGGGTGAGTGACTCGTCCGCTTGTAACAGGGATAGAACTCAGGCGTCCTGCCTCCCCATCGCTGGCTCTGACCACCAGCTCGTGGGCCTTAGTGTGGGTGGCAGCCTCTCCCGGATGCTGTGTGGTTAGTGCTCGGCAGGCCGGCCCAGGGGATTTATGAAGGGGTGTGTGTGTGTCTTTCGCTGCCCTGGCTCATGGGAGGAAGGCTTTCTGGCTGCCAAGTCCTGGGAGAGGGGCCAGCATGAGGACCCTGGTTCGAATCCTGCTCTAGTCACAAGTGACCTGTTGTGGCCCATGTGAAATGAGTTTGGGGGGTCTCAGTCGGGTCCCCACACTGCGTAAACCTTCTTGCGGCTGTCTGATGGGTGCCCCAGGACAGCCGCAGCAGGGAGGTCGAGGAGGCTGCACTCCCTTTTTGCACAAGGAAGGGGTCGCTCCAGCTCAGGGCTCGGGCGTGTGTGTGTGTGGCGGGGGGGTGGAGAGGGCGCTTGCCCAGCCACTGTCGGTGCCCTCAGCCTCTGGGGCTGCCAACGTGGCGCCTCCCAACAGCACATGCAGGACAAGGAGATACCATGGGGGCTTGGCAGGATACCCAGCTGGGGATGCATCCATCTCCCCTGCAGCTACCCCCAAGGGAGCTGGGGCAGTGCCTGCAGGGAGCTCAAAGGTGGGGTGTCATGGAGAGCTGCCTTGGGAGGGGTGTGAAAACTGGGATTGAAAAGCCAGTTCTGGTGATGCCTGCTGCTGCTTCGGCCCAGCCACCCGCCAGACCTGGCCAGGTGCTGGGCCTGGCTGGATGCACGTCTCTGTGGGAGGGGGAGCTTCTCCCTGCTCCGCAGAGGCTGCCACCCAAGCAGAGTGGCACGCGTTGGGTTTCTTCCCAGGGGGAGTTCAGGTCCGTGAAGCAGGGGGCACCGTGCCTGGGCTGATCTCACTCACGCTGAGGGGCATTGCAGGAACGCTGGGGCTCAGCTGGGGAGAGCGAGATGGGAATCACGCCCTGCTGAGGCATGGGGTAACTGGCCCCCAGGATAAAAGGCTGCTAAGAGAGGCCATGCCTCCTCCCTGCCCTCCCTCCACCCGCAGTCAGCAGCAGCTGAGCCTGGCTCCAGCCAGGGCCATGAGCATTGCAGGGAGGGGAGGAGCGGGGAGGCCCTGCCTTTGCTGACACCTTCCCCTGGCTTCTCAGTGGCAGGCCCCTGTGAGCCGGAGGATCTCCTGGACGGAGTGATCTTCGGAGCAAAGTATCTGGGCTCCACACAGCTGGTCTCGGAGAGGAACCCCCCCACCAGCGTCCGCATGGCGCAGGCCCAGGAGGCCGTGGACAGGATAAAGGTGGGTGAAGGCGCCGGGGGAGCCGGGCGGTCGCTAGGCAGTGCGCGCTGGTCCCGTCGAGATGAGCCCCTGGCACTAGTTGGTTTTCACCCGCCAGGAGCCAAAGCCCAGCTGTCTGGGACTGCCCAGCCACGGTGCCCCCATCAATGCAGCCGAGGAGGTGCCCTCTCCTGCCCAGAGCACAGCATGCATCCTCCTCTGCCCTCCCCGCCTGTCGCAGGCGGCTCCTGGGCTCACTGGGCTGGCCTGGCCTGGCAGCAGGTCGAGGGAAGTGTGGGCCCCGAGGGCAGGATCTTGTCTGTTCCCTCGGCTGCTCTGGACCGGGTGCAGCGGGACAAAGCTGAGCCTGTCATGAGCGGATGCCTGTGTTTGCATCAGGTTCTCACCCACCCCTGCCATTGCAGCTAGCAGTTGGGCTTTGACCAGGGGGTGAAAGTAGGACACCCCCCTTTCCTGGGGCCCCACTCCAGAAGTGGGTGCTGCTGACTTCCCCGAGGTGTGTAGCTCTGTTTATACTCAGACCTGTAGGCTGCAGGGAGCAGGTGTGAAGAGCAGCGAAAGCAGGTCACTCCTGGGTCCGGCTGCAGCTGGAAGCCGAGCTCCCGCTCGCTAGGCTGGGTGGGGGAAGGGTTCATTCGAGCAGGGTTCCAGCAGTGGGATGCAGAGAGACGAGAGGGAGGAAGCCATGGTCAGAGCACAGGCCAGGGAGTCAGGAGACCTGAGTTCCAGTCCCACCCCTTCCACTGGGTGACACTAGGCCAGGCATGGCTTCTCTGTGCCTCAGTTTCCCCACCTGTAAAAAGAGGCTGATCCATTCCTCCTGCGTGGGCTGTCTGTAAAGTGCTCACTGAGGGTTGCTCTGGACAGGAGTTGCCCAGAGATCGGGTAGAGGAAGGCAGGGCAAACCCAATCCGTTATGTTAGCTGCTGCTAGCCAGCTCTGGCATTCCAATGGGCTGTGAACTAGTAACCCATCGCCCATCCCAGCACCCCAGACTGCATGTTCATGGGGACCCATTGCTCCTTGAGGAGAAACGGAGGCACAGACAGGGGCGGTGACTCACCCCTGGTCACAGAGAAAGTCAGGGCAGAGCTGAGAATAGAACCCAGGAGTCCTGGCTCCAAGTCCCTCTGTTTGTCAGAGAGTGGAGAGGGATGGGAGGAGAGAGATCACTTATGTTTGAACCTCTGCCCTGGGGCTACTGTGACCACACACATGGGTGCTTTGTCCTTACCGTGCTGCAGGCGCCGGACGGGGAGTCCCAGCCCATGACCGAGGTGGATCTGTTTGTCTCCACCCAGAGGATCAAGGTCCTGACGGCCGACTCGCAGGTGTGTATGAAATGATGTCGTTACGGGGGGTCATTACCTGTGCTAGGAGAACTGGGCTTGTTCCTGTTAGAATCCTCCCCCCCCCCTTGGGACGTCGTCTTCTCTGCACCCCGCCCCCTCCACCCCGGATCAGGGCACTTGGCCCGTGCAGGAAACAGGCCTTAGGCTAAGTGTGAATCCCTGTCGACTGCACGTGGTGTAGGTGTCCTGGGGTTGTGATCCCACCCGGATAAAGAGGCCTTTCCTCCTGGAGGATCCACTGGCGTCAGTGGGAATCACACAGCTGCTGCCAAAATGCAGCCACCTCTGGGGTGGACCCAGCAGCAGTTAAAAGTTTACATGTAAAGGGAAAACCAATTGGTTTTGTGCGTCCCTTAGGCCAGAGGCGCCAACTTTCTAAGGTGCCAGGGGGTGCCTGACCCCCAGCTCTGCCCCAGGCCCCGTCCCCACTTCACCCCTTCCCCCAAGCCCCTGCCTCTTCCCTCTTCCTCTTCCTCTTTGCCTCCTGCATGTGGTGGAACAGCTGATCGCCGCAGGTGGGAGGTGCTGGGAGGGAGGGGGAGGCGCTGATTGGGGGGCCATTTTTTTCCAGAGCACCCACGGGGTCGGTGCCTATGCCTTAGGCCTCCTCTAGGTTCAGAGCTGTGCTGGTACACAGCCCTGCGGGCATGCTCCTCAACTAATCTAAACCTGGTTTCTATTGATGGATTATGTCAATATACGCCTGAGTGTCCAGGCAGGGTTCCGCAGCAGTTTCACTGGGTGGATAGAGAAGGCCGAGGAGGATTCGTGTTCTCCTTCATAACCTCGGCCTGTGCAGTCAGGTCTCCGCTGCCTTTGCTGGAGGTCTCCTTGCAGGACCCACAGGAGTGGCTCAGGAATCCAACCTGTAACTCCGAGGGGTGTTCTCCCAACTGTGTGGCCGGTGTTTGAGTGAAATCGTCACCTGAGCCCCGCTAAGATCCCTTCCCTCCTCTCGGTTAACAGGCTCCCCGGCTTGGAGCCTGTGCTCCCGTAATCCTGCTGGCACTCCAGCTGTCCACCGAGGCCACCAGGGCTAGGGGGTAGATGACCCCTGAATTTCTCATGCCCCTCCCCCCAGGAGGCCATGATGGACCATCCGCTCCAGACCATCTCCTACATCGCGGACGTCGGCAGCGTCGTCGTGCTGATGGCGCGCAGGAAGCTGCCGCGGCGGGCGGACACCTCGGGGGAGAAGCGGCTCTACAAGATGATCTGCCACGTCTTCCATTCGGCTGACGTGAGTCTGAGCCCAGCGGGCAGGGCAGGGGGCAGAGCGTCACTCGGGGGCTTTACACAGGCTCCAGGTCCCAGTCCTACCCGAAGCCCAGTAGGTGTCACGAGCTGGGGGTTCTCAGCTTGGCCTCCAGGTGGTGCTGTTCCTTGAGGCGGTTCAGTTGCACCTCTCCCTGCCGTTGTGCTGGGCCTTGTGCCTGTGGGGCTGGGAGCTCGCTCACCCCCATCTCCAGCCGCCTTGGGTCCAGCTCGGAGACAGTAAAGAGTGCTGGGGGGAGGGGGTCCTCTGTACTGTAGGGAATGCCAGGGCTGGGGGGGAGGGGAGAGGCCTGGGGGTGTCTGTGCTGTAGAGGGGGCCCCGCCTGGGTGGGGGAGGGGAGAGGGGTGGGGGTATCTCTCCATAGAGGGGGTTGGAAGTGTCTGGCTCCGCCCCACCCCGCAATACATCCCAGGTTCTCTGCAGCTGCCATAGCAGGGTTTGGCTGTGCCCTGACAGGCTGACAGGATGGCAGATGGGTGGCTTTGACCCCCTGGCACTGCCCAGGCTCCTGGGTGCTGGGTGCGTTGGAGGGTGGAGCCCTGTACCCACAGGCGCCCCCCTGCCAGGGTAACCTCGGGGCACTTCCTCCTGCAGGCTCAGGTGATTGCCCAGGCCATTGGGCAGGCCTTCAGCGTGGCTTACCAGCAGTTGCTGCAGGCCAGCGGCATCGACCCGAGCCAGCTCTCCCCCAGTCAGGACAGCCGCGCCCTGGAGAGCCAGGAGCTGCACAACGGCGACCTGGCCCACTTCTCCAAGCAGGAGAACTGCAAGGAAGTAAGAGCTGCCCGCGGGGGGTGGGATGGGATGCGATGCTTGGCTCCCTGCAGTGCCTCCTGCTGGTGTTTGTTGGGAGCCTCCTGTGTTGCGACCTGCCAGTGCCGTGCTGGGGGAGCTGAGCCTGGAGTAGCCAGGGGCTCCCGTGGGGCCAGTGCCCCGCTCCCTACAGCCTCCCGCTCAGTACCAGTGCAGCACTGCACCCTCTGGGACCCAGGTCTGGAGTAGCTGCATCACCCAGTCCTCTTGGTGCCTGCTGCAGCCCGAGCTCCTGGCCGCACGGTCACCAGCCCCGAGGGCCCCTGGGCCCGCTCCGCAGCTCAGTGGGCCCCATGCTCTGCCCGGCCTGCAGGTCTGCATCCGCAAGCAGAAGGGGGAGATCCTGGGCGTCGCTGTGGTGGAGTCGGGCTGGGGCTCCATCCTGCCCACCGTGGTCGTCGCCAACCTCATGCATGGGGGCCCCGCGGAGAAGTGCGGGGAGCTGAGCATCGGGGACCGGCTCATGTCCGTCAACGGGACGAGCCTGGTGGGGCTGCCCCTCAGCACCTGCCAGAGCATCATCCGGGTGAGGAGCGGCAGGGGAGATGGGCGGGGGGAAGGGAGGACAGTGGGATGGGTGACTGGAGAGGGGGTTGGGGGGACAGTGGGGAGGGGGTGCTGGAGGGGTGAGGAGCGGCAGGGGAGATGGTGGGGGGAAGGGAGGACAATGGGATGGGTGACTGGGGAGGGGGTGGGAGGAGACAGTGGAGAGGGGTGGCTGTGGAGGGGGTGATGGGGATTGGGGGACAGTGGAAAGGGGGCAAGGGGAGGTGGGAGGAGATGGGTATGGTGGCTGGGGAGGAGGTGATGGGGATGGTGGGGCAGTGGGGCTGGGGGGACAATGGGGATTGGGGGAATGGTGGGACATGATGATGAGGGGGCTTTGGGGGTCAGGGGGCAGTGGAGGGTGGGGGGGATGGTGGCAATGGGGAGGGGGTGGAGGGGGATCGGGGGACCTGTGCCCAGTTCCTGGGCCCCTCAGTCCGTGATAGCCGCCCCCTTTCCCTCAGAGGGCTCAGCCCTTGGCCCCCAGTGTTGAGGGACGTGTGAGCTGGGGGTGGAGCCTGCACTGCTGGGATGCGGGCTGGGCCCAGGAGCCCCCTTGGGTACAGTGAGACCTTCCAGACTTAAGCCTGCAAGAGTCTGCCAGCAGGGAACCCAGGAGTCCTGGCTCCCAGTGTCCTGCTCGGATCTCTCTGCAGGAGGGACTCAAGCCGTGCCCTGGCCCTGAGAGGAGCAGCTCCAGGCTCAGGTGTTGGGGGGCATTCTATGAGACGCTTCCTCTGGGAGGTGTCCGAGCAGAACACGGGCAAGCCCAAAGGGCAGCATGGCCTAGAGGGTCGAGCAGGGCAAGCTGGACTTGGATTCCTGGGTTCTTTTTCCTGACCTGCAGTGTAACCTTGGGCAAGACTGTGCCTTGGTTTCCCCCCTGTAAAAGGGGGGTGGTAATTACACTCACCCCATGTAAGGCGTTCTGAGCACAGTGAGCCATGTTCAGATCTGCCCTCCCTTCCCCCCGCACGGCCCCGAGGGCATCGTGGGCCCAGTGGGCGTAAACCTGCCCCACGTCTCCCCCCTGCGGCCGGGCCGATCCTGATAGCCCCTGTGGCGCTAATGAGCCCCTCCCCCCGCCCGCCCCCGGCAGGACCTGAAATCGCAGACCGAGGTGACGCTGAGCATCGTCCACTGCCCGCCCGTCACCACGGCGATCGTCCGCCGGCCCGACTCCAAGTACCCGCTGGGCTTCTGCGTGGAGGATGGCATTGTGAGTGGCGGGAGCCCTGAAGGGGGGCGGGGGGAGGGCCAGGTGCCCTCTGGCCAGCACAGACGCCGCACTTGGGGCGAGAACTCGGGCCCTTGTGCTCCGGGGTCGCCAGCCGGCTCCGCTCGAGCTAGGGGAGAACCTCCAGCTGCCTGAGGAGCGGCAGGCGTGTGGCCCCGGTGGGCGTCAAGTCCCAGGAGTGAGAGAATGGGCAGCGATGGGGCTGGTCCCGTGTGGGGCATCGTCAGCGCCGAGTGTAGGGAGTGGGGGGGTGAGCAGCGAGGCCTGGGCCTGTTACCCCAGCGCCCGCAGACTGTCTCCTTTCGCCCTCCCCCACCAGCACCAGCTGCCAGGGTGACCTCCCCATGCCAGGACCCCAGTGACCACGGCCTGTCCTGGGTCCCAGCTCCCTGGTACTCTCCTGCTCGGAGCCATGTCTCTGGGGGCCCGGCCCTGCTGCCTCCAGGGCCAGTCCTGCCAGGGCGCAGAAGGGTGCGGGAACGTGGTGCGGAGTGAGCAATAGGGGGCGCTGTGGCTGGGGCGATGGCTGGCGAGTGCAGTGTGCAGGGAGGGGTAGGCCCAGGGGTGGGTTTCTCAGGCTCTCTGGGCAGGCGAGATTTGCTCTGCTTGTGGAGGCAGTGGAGGATGGCATGCTGGGGGCGGGGCCTGGCCTGCTCTCACTGGTGCCCCCTGCCATTCAGATCTGCAGCCTGATGCGAGGGGGGATAGCGGAGAGAGGCGGCATCCGCGTGGGCCATCGCATCATCGAGATCAACGGGCAGAGCGTGGTGGCCACGCCACACGAGAAGATCATCCAGATCCTCACGCAGGCCGTCAGCGAGGTGAGCCAGGCTGAGGCCAGGAGCGCAGCAGGGCCCTCTGCCCCATTGTGGGGGCTGGCATAGGGCAGACCCCACTCTGAGCCCCCTGCCTCAGCTGGGGAGGCTGGTGTGGGACAGACCCCTGCCCTGTTGGGGGAGGAGGGCTGACTCCCACCCTGAGACCTCTGCCCTATGATTAGGGGGGTCTGACATGGGCCAACTCTCCCCAGCCCCCAATTTCCTGGGTGCTCATCTCAACTCCCAGTCCTGCTTTGCAAGCTGCGATCTCTGCTGGGGAGGAGCTCCCTCGTCACACTGCTGAGCAGCACATCTCTTCTGCCTGCTGCGCTGCAGGGCCTGTTCTCCTGCTCCCCCTGCCCCTTCTGTTCCTGCACCCGGAGCCTCAAGCAGGGGCCGATCTTCGATGCCCTGGGCTGCAAATGCTTTCTTAGGGAGGGACCAGCTGCCCTCTTCTCCCCCACAGGGCAGGGCAGTGCAGCCCCCTCTGGAATTGCAGGTGCTGTAGGAAATGGTGACTCGGATTCGCTGGCACTGAACTAACACCCCAGGTGGTGTACAGGTCTCGGAGGAGCTCGCGCTCTCGCTCTCTCTCTCCAAAGCGACAGGCTACTGGGCGGCTTTGGAGGCTGCAATAGGGGTGGCAAAGTGATGGCTATTTACCCTAGCCCGTCCCTGAGCCCTGGGGCAGCTGGCAGGTTAGTGTGGGAATCCCAGCCAGCTGGCCTGAGCTCCCTTGCAGGCCTGAGCAGGTTCAGGGTTCTGCTAAGAACTGTTGGTCTTTTTGTCAGGCCTTCAAGTTCGCCCTTAGCCTGGGCAAGAAACTTCACATCCTGCCCTAACCTGCATTATTTAACCCTGTTAAAACCAGCAGCTCAGCTCCGCCCCAGAGGCAGCTGCATTTCAGCAGATGGGGGAGAAGTAACTCTCTTGCAGCCAGTACACGGACATATAAAGTGCCTTAGTATCTCTAGACCATGCTTCATCATGAAACGTTTTCCCTGGGTCCTTCTCCCAGGCCCAGGGAGGCTGGGGCAGATGAGTGAGGTCTGCAGGGCTCTGAGCCCAAGTGGGAATGGAGTTCTCCCATGTGATTCATTCCCTATCTCTCTAGGTGCATATCAAGACCATGCCGGCCTCCACCTACCGGTTACTGACAGGCCAGGAGCAGCCCATCTTCCTCTGAAGGGCGGAGTTCACATTTACCCATCTGTGGCTCTGCACATGCTCCAGCTGCCTGGCTTTGGGGCCCTGGCCTGGGGCAGCAGCTGCGTCTCCAGGTCCCTCGGGGCCTGCTGGGGGCCAGATCCCGCCGCTTTTCTTGTTTCATGCAGGGACCCCTTTGGCCTTTTCTGGATGTACTGTGCCTGGCCTCACCACACGAGGGGGCTTAGAGACAGGGACCTAAGCTCCTTGGCTCCTCTCCTGGGCCTCGGCTCACTCACCTGTTCCGCTGCCGGAGTCGCCGGGTTGCCCCGCGCAGTGCGGATCAGGGGCCTTGATGGGGTGGGCCCTGGAGAACACAAGTGCATCAAAGGGAGCCCTGTGCCCCTCCTCGCTGCCTGCAGGTGGAAGATCCCGCCTTGTGTCTGCTGAATCCCAGCTGAGTCTGCCACACAGAGCAAGGGCGACTGGCCTAGCCATGGCTGCTCCCTCCCTCTTGTCCTGGCAGCGGCCTGAGAGGGCCCAGCAAACCCCCCATGATTCCAAGTGTAACACCAGCTCCGGCTGAGGGGAGGGTGCTGCCCAGATGGACAAAGCCCCTCTTAGACCTGCCTTGTTAATGCTGTTTGTAACCCCCCTCCCGCAGTGCCTGGGATCAGGGCTGGGCATGAGAGCCAGATCCATGCTTGCGAACTGGCCTCTGGCCAGTGTCTGCCAGCTGGCCCCGGGGTGGGGAGGGGTCAGCTGCACCCTCGTTCTGCAGAAAGTCAAGAGAAGCTGCAGGAGCAGCATGACCTGGCTCAGGCCTAGCGCTGGGCGTGGGGGAATGTCGGGCTGGAGCAGGCAGCAGAGGCCTGGCCACCCAGTGCGTTGGGTGGGGGAACACGGGAGAAAGGGGCTCTCTGCGACCCCGCCCGGCTGCTGGAGCCTCTGCCCTGGGCCTTTCCCATGGGCAGGGCTGGCGTGTCAGGCTAGCCCTGCGGAAGGCTGTGTGTATGAAGTTAATCGCAGTGGTGGTACCAGCATGAGAGACAAAGTGGGGGAGGTTGGACCAATGTCTGTAGAGAAGTTGGTCCAGTAACAAGTCGTCTCGCCCCCCTTGTCTCTCCTGGATTAAGTCAGAGCCCCGGTGCTCCGTGGGCTGTAGGAAACCCTGGGGCTGTGATTTTTAACCTGTACTGCTGGCTGATGTAAGAATAAAGGCTGTTTGTGGCGTGTCTAGGACTGACTGGGTAAGTGAAATGCCAGGCACCCGACCTCCTGCACGGGAAGAACTTCACTGCAGGCATACGGGGTCCTGGGACCTGCTCTTGGGACCGCCGGCTGATTCCCCACTTCCTGTGGGAGGGTGAGCAGCTGCTCACGGTGTCCATCAGCCCTAGCTCCAGACTCAGATGGAGGGTGCCCTGGGGTCAGGGTTCATGAGGCCGCCAGCAGCCCCATGCCAGATCCTAGCCTAATGAACTGTATTGTGTTAGGAGGCTGTTCTGTATCCAGCCCCTCCCCCCACACGCCGCATGGGGGACCCCAGTCTTGCCACCTGCCTGCCTGTCATGCTGTGTGAAACCCATGGGCGCAGCTGTGGTTGGTGCCCCAGGAGAACAGCACTTGGTGCGGATGCCAATGGAAGGGAAGCGAGGGGGCTACTGGCTCGAGGGCTCACCCTGGGCTTCCCAGCAGGAAGGGCCTAGCGCCCTGGGGCCATGCCTGAGGCCAAGCATGAGCTGGGAGCCAGGGCCGCGGCTGGACCCTGCTGCGTCCTCCATGGCTAAGCTAGGAGCTCTGTGGGGGCGTCTGGCTCTGACAGACGCTGTGTTTAGTGAGTGC
Source organism: Trachemys scripta elegans (assembly GCF_013100865.1). Taxonomy (NCBI): domain Eukaryota; kingdom Metazoa; phylum Chordata; order Testudines; family Emydidae; genus Trachemys; species Trachemys scripta. The sequence continues at coordinate 13,255,025 of NC_048319.1, read as the reverse complement.
CGCTCCCTGGCATGCACCATCTCAGGCTGGGCTTTTAGGACCAGCTGTCGGGCCTGTATGTGCACAGTTGTGCAAGAACGGGGTGGAGATGGCGCCATCGCCCAGCTGGGAAGGCTGATGAGGAAAGCCAGCTGCCACACTCAGTGCACGGAGCAGGAGGGGGGCAGATGGGCCTGCAGCCTCGGCTCCCGCGCAGTCAGGCAAGAGCACAGAGACGCTGCTGCCTCCTCTGCAGAGCACACGCAGCTGGGCAGCAGTGCATGCTTCCTCACGGCTGCCCTGCGCTTCATTCCCCAGCCCCTGCACTGAGGCTTGGAACAGAGACAAGTCGCCCGCCTTCAGTGCGCCCCCTTGGGGGCAATACAGAGCCAGCAGGGGCTAGTGAAAAGGATTCCTTTATTACAAAGAAAGGCCGGGCTATTTACAGCCCCACCCAGGGAGTCCTGCCCGATGAATCACACTGGCAGAGCTGCACGTGCCATGGCCGCTGGCACGTTGGCGTCACTGCAGGCAGCTGTGACAGGCCTGAGACCTGGGCTCTGCCTACAGAGACTCGGAGGCGAGTTAAAGTCTAGGACGTGTGCAGCGGCTGTAAGCCCAGGAGAACCGCTCACGCCGGCTGCTCGCTAGCCAGCCGCACGCTGCAGGGAGCCTTGTGGTTAGGAAGATTAAAATCGAACAGCCCTGCTCTGGAGAGGGGTGCGTGCTGGCGGGCGCTGACCCCGCGTGAGAGGGGCCGGAGGGGTCCCCTTGCTGGCCCCGGGCGGGAAGGGGACGATGCAGGGTGGCAGGCCCTTCCCAGAAGGCAGCTTGGTGGTGTAGGATGAGGAATCCTGGAAGCCGTTGTGGCTACAGGTCCGTAGCTGGGCCCCAGTCGTAGCCTTCATCCTCATCCGAGTCGTAGGCCCGGGCCTGGGTGAACTTCTTTTTCAGAGCGCTGTGTTCGTACTCCCTGCAGGGCAGCAAAAGGCCATGTCAAGCCCTGGCTGGGGAGCGGGAGAAGGGACGCCAGCTGCACAACTCCCCCGCCCAGGCTCCTCGGGCCTGGTGAGGATTTCTCCCAGCACCCAGTTCATCCTGCTCTCCCGGGGCCCTGCGGCCTCATCTGCAGAGCCAGGCACCGCTGCCCAAGGGTGTGCCATCCCCTCAAAACCAGGGCAGGAGGAGCCACCCCCCAGCCAGTCCTCCCCCCGCTCCCGGGGCACTTTGCTTCGGCTGAACCTGACTGCGGCTCAGACACAGGGTCAGCCTGGCACCAAGAGGGGGGTGAAACCCCCTCTTGCTGCAAGAGGCCCTGCCATGCAGAAGGTCTCCTTGGCCGTGGGCTGACGCTCAAACCGGAGGGGCAGCGTGCGCAGCCAGGCTCTGGGCTGAAGAGCTCACAGTAGCCCACAGGCCATGGCTGGTTTGGGTGCAAAACGGGCCCTGGCTGACATTCCCCTCCCTGCCCCTGAGCATGTGCGGAGCCCACAGACCCTTGCAGGGCAGGCCAGGAGGATGGGAAGGTGAAAGGAATCCAGTGACTTGCATTAACCCCCTCACAACTGGATTTCAGGCTGCAGCCACAGACCCAGTGTCCTGGCAAGGGCTGCCAGGTGTCCAGTTTTCAACCAGAATGCCTGGTCAAAAAGGGACAGTGCGGCTCCGGTCAGCACCGCTGACCAGGTCGTTAAAAGTCTGGTTGGCAGCACAACGGGGCTAAGGCAGGCTCCCTGCCTGCTGTGTCTCCGGGCTGCTGTTTCCAGGCGCCGCATGTCCCCACTCCGGCTCTGCATGCTGCCCCCGCCCCAAGCCCTGGTGCTGCAGCTCCCATTGGCTGGGAATCATGGCCAGTGGGAGCAGCGGGGGCAGCACCTGCAGACGGGGCAGTGCACAGAGACACCTGGCCGCACCTCCACATAGGAGCAGGAGAGGGGACATGCCACCGCTTCCAGGAGCTGCCACCCAGAGCCTGCACCCCTGACCCCCCTCCCATGCCCCAACCCCCTGCCCTGATCCCCGTCTTGCCCTCTGAACCCCTCAGTCCCATCCCCACCCCCCAGCCCTCAACCCATATCCCTTTCTGTCCTCCAAACCCCTCAGTCCCAGCCTGAAGTCCCCTCCTGCACCCCAAACCCCTCATCCCCCTCCCACCCTCCGAACCCCTCAGTCCCAGCCCAGAGCAACTCTCCTGCACCAAAAATCCCTCATCCCTGGCCCCACACCAGAGCCTGCACCCCCAGCCGGAGCCCTTCCCCCCCCCCGTAGAAAGTTGGCAACCCTAGTCCTGGCAGGAAGGCTGCTCCGAGCAGGTGATTCACCCCCCACCCCACTCACTGCCCATGTCACGCCCGCTGGCTGCTGGTACCTGATGCTGCTGTAATCCTGTCTCCACTGGCCCTGAGGCTGCTGGTCTCCATCCTATTGCAATCAGAAGGAAGTTGTTAGAGGCTGCAGAGCCGAGTGCTCCAGATGGGGGCGCTGCAGCCCCAGGCACTGCCCTGGGAGGGGCTCCACGGGCAGAGAGGCAGCACCAGCCCTCAAGCCCACTGGCCCGGCTGGCCTGCCCCAGGGAGAGCACCCCCAGCTACCCCTGGAACGGGCGCCCCCGCCCACCTCACCCTGGGCTTTGAAGAGGGGAATTCAGCTGCCCTGGCGCTGTGGAGGCTGCTCACAACAGGACCCTTTGGTGCCCATTCTGATGGGGGTTAGCGATGCCCTCTGCGACCAGGGCAAAGACCTCTTGCCTCCTTCCCCAGAAGCCACCAGCCAGGTCTGACCCCTGCACTGCCTGGCGCCCTGCTCACCCGTGGGGGGGCGTAGGCCAGAGAGACCGCCACGCGCTCGTCTGGGTTCTGGGGCTCGCCGGGCTCTACTGGCTCTGAGGACCGGGCCAGGGCTGGCTGGGCATAGTCATCCTCCAGCTCGTTGTCCGTGTAGGCCCCCCCCTCGCCATCCGTGTCCTCGTAGTCGCTGTTGGCACGGCTGTCGCAGGTCAGGTCCCCCGTGCTGGTGGCACGCTGCTGGTTCAGCAGGTCCAGGCCCTCCTCTGGGGAGGCGTCCATCTGCAGGGAGAGGAACGGGGGTCACCTGGCAACAGGCCCAATGGGGCCCACAGTGACTCGAGGTGCTGCCCGAGGCGGCATCTGCACTGGCCCCTCGGCACCGGTCTCCCCCTGGCCCTGTACCTCAGCTGCCTTGCAGAGGAGCAGGGTGCTATGGGAGCCCCTCCATGTAATTCTGGAGCACATCCCCCCTCACTCCCCCAGTGCCCAAGGGGCTGCCCCGGCTGGCCTGGGAGTTGGGATCAGAGCCATGTCTGACAGCACAGGGAATTAGTCAGGCAGACTTCAATCCCAGCGCCCTGGCAGTTCTCTGGCAGCAGGCATTGGGCCACGCCCAGGGGATGCCCCGTTTCAGTCAGGCCAGGCAGGAGGGGGTACAGGAGAGACCTGAGAAAGGCAGGGGGCCTAGAGGAGCGAGAAGGCCTCTATGGGTACCTGCTCCTCCGCTGTCCAGATAGGCCGGGCCTGCTGGGTGCGGATGATCTCCTTGAGGCTCTGGTACCAGGGGTCGGTGCTTCCGCCGAGGCTGATGGTGGCCGTGAAGAGGTAGCTGTAGTTCTTCTTCATCTTGACAGCCTGCGCATAGAGGCGGCGGGAGCTCTTCTTGGAGTCGGGGGCGAGCCACTGGCGCATGGCCTTGATGCCCTGCCGGCTGTCGGGCTCGCAGAACACCACCACCGGGTAGTACTGCACGTAGTTGAGCCGCTCCACGGCAGATGGCGTGATGTCCAGCAGCGCGTGCTTGTCCTGCGGAGCAGGAGAGGGGCTGGGTGGGATGCTGGGGGAGGATCGTGGGGGCAGGAAGGGAAATCTACGGCGGGGTTCCCCCGCCCCGGAACACCAGCCGGGAGGGGCTGGGCCATCCACTGCCATGAGCACTGGAATACAGCTCTCTGGGCCCCCCGCCCCCTTAGCAGGGGGATCCCCACTGCCTGGCCTCGTTCCCCCCCCATCCCCCCCCCACACACACACACGCACGCACTTCCCGGGCAGACACGGCAGGCCCCACACTCCCTCAGGCAAGACACCCAACCTCTCGCCCCGTGGACAGGGGTAACATGCTGGTCAGGAGGCAGCCAGCGTGGGCTGAGCATCCCTTGCTATCCCTGCCCTGCGGGCCCTCACCTTCTCAGCGATCTGCCGCACCGAGTCCAGTTTGATGACCTTGGCCGACCCCCCGTCGCGGCCCACACTCTCTGGGGAACAAGCACAACACGGCAAGGGAGACAGTGAGAGTGTCTCTAAGCCGGACCCACTGATTGTGGGAAATGGCATGAGGGGCCCCAGGGCATTGCAGGGGGTGTGCACGGATGGGGGGGTGGTGCAGAGAGGGGCCCCAGGGCATTGCAGGGGGTGTGCACGGATGGAGGGGGGGCAGAGAGGGGCCCCAGGGCATTGCAGGGGGGTGTGTACAGATGGGGGGCAGGCAGAGAGGGGCCCCAGGTCATTGCAGGGGGGGCAGAGGGGGCTCGTGACCCGTCTAGCTCAGGAGGAAGCCGCCAGCGGTCTGGGCAGGTGAAGATGCAAAGCAGCGGGCAGATGGGGGCGGGGAAGGGACGGACAGACAGACAGACAGACAGACTGCGCATGGGAAATGTGGAGGCCCAGGATAAGGAAGCAACTGGGATCAGGGCCACATCCCTGAAAGGGCCCCTGGACTGCGGGAGGCTCTCAGCATTAGCCACGGCTGAGGGAACACTTCAGCAGGGCACGTGGGTCCCGCCAGCTCTAGCCCAGAGTACCCGCTCCGTAAGCTGGCAGCGCAGGGGAGCCCTGCAATCCCCACGGAATATCCCAGGACAGGGCCCGTCGGACGCTCCCGGCTGCGCTTACGGGCGATTTCAAACTCGTCAGGCAGCTCCGTGCTCAGCTTCTCCATGGCGATGTCCGAGATGGGCCCCAGGATCACCACTGGCCGCCTGAAGCTGGCTGCGGGGAGAGGAGAGTTCAGCGAGCCGGGCACCACGTGGGACATGAGATCTGACTGAAACGCTGCAGGCCTCGGGCAGGCCCCCGGCCCCTGTGCCACCGCGACCTGTAACGGGCGGGGACGGGCCCTCTGCCCCCCAGGCTGGGCGTAGCTGGGCCCAGGGGATGGCTGCGAGCGGCAGGACCAGAGACGCCAGAGGCCTCAAGCCGTGGGAGTGTCCAGCTTCTCAGCATTCGCCACGGCTGCAGCCTCCTAGCCAGCCTGCAGGGTCAGCCCAGCGTGCTCCCCGCTACCGCCAGTGCCACTGCTGCTTCCACGGGATCCCTGCCTAGGCTGCCAGGCCTCAGCCTGTGGGAGGGGCCCGGCTCCGGCGGGGCTGACTGGAACGCCCTCGGGGCGAGCGATGGCCCTCGGTTAGCCGGGGCAGGAAGAATCGGCAGCCTCATCCCTAGGCGCAGAGTCAGGCAGCTCAGCTTGGCTTTTGAGGAAGCTTCCCAGCCTGTTTGTCTGGCCGAGGGGGAGTTCCCACGAAGATACCCCCTGCGCCCCGGCCATTGCAAAGGGCAAGGCACGGTGAGGAGCAGGCCCCAAGCGCACTCCAGGCAGGGGACCCCCCATCTCAGCAGAGAGCAGGCGTGCAAAGCAGCTGCCCCTGCATGGGCAGGGCCTGGGGCAACACCTCCCAGGGGACAGCCCAGCCCAGTGGGCCGCCAGGGAGTGCAGGGCCCCCCTCACATGGACAGGCCAGCAGCAGCCAGCCTCCTGGGCCAGGGCACAGGCCAATCGCTCCCGCCCCCAGCACCGCTCCCCTGGACCAGCCCCGGGCTGGCGGCCACGCCCACCTTCCCGCAGCACCACCCTCTCGTAGGGTGGATAGTGGCCCTGCTTGGTGAGAGCCGACAGGTCCTCGCGGCTCTTCCGCAGGTTCTTCTTGGCCCCCCGCAGGCCCCGCAGCTTCCAGAACTCGGCCCGGGCCCCGGAGGAGCTGGCGACGGAGGTGGCCTTCAGGACAGACTCCAAGCTGGCGAACTGCTCAGCCCTGCACCAGAGGGGGAGGCAGTGTCAGCATCGAGAGCCCCAAAGCATCTTGGGGCGCCCCCGAACCAACCACCTCACTGTCCCTGCTTCGGCACAGCCAGTGTGCCCCACGGTCCAGTGCTGGCGAGCGTTTCCAGCACCGCGACCAGGGATCCCCTCCAGGGGCCGATACCAACTCACCTCCTCCCTCGGTGCCCCCCTTTGCCGATGGGAGGGGCTGGCGAGCAGCAGACACTGCGAGCGCTCAGTATGGTTATCCCAGGAGCCGTGCCGGGGGCAGAGAGACACTCTAAGCCGCAGAGCCCCGTGCAGCGAGACCCAGGGTGCATTTCCTTGCAGGGCACACGGCCTGGTTCACTGGATTTCCGCCTCGGCACGACAGGAGCAATGGCCCAGCAGTGCTAGGGCGCAAGTCCTGCCCCTTCTAACCTTGCAGGCGTGGCAGGAGGGTGCTGTGCCGCAGCCCCATCAAGCCTAGGGCATCAGGCTGCCCTACAAACAACCCCTACTGCCTCCCAGGAAGAAACCATTATCCCCGTTTCACAGCTGGGTAAACTGAGGCCGAGAGCTGGAACGTGACTTGGCCTCCAGACACATGGCCACTTGGTGGCAGAGCCAAGATTCCCAGGGCTACCACTGGACCATGCTTCCTCCAAGGAAGTCATGCAGGGACAGAGCTTCCTCTCTCTGCCCAGAGGATCACGGGCCTCCCTCCGCAGTAGGGTGGGTGGCCGGCATGGCTCTGAGGCAGAGCAGCTCAGGACAGCATATGTGGGGCTGGCGGGTTCTTGGCCCCATAGCAGCCACCTGCCCAGGCCCTGCCTGCTGGCCCTGCTGCTCTGTCGCTGCCCAGGGCAGAAAGCTGGATTGACGACTGCCCGCCATGGGAGCGTCATGGGCCCCTCAATGGGCTCTCGGCTGCAGGTGCCGGGAGTGGGGAGGTTATTGCAATCCACACTGGAGGACGTCCCCCCACACTCCCTTAGTGGCTCCGGTGCCCTTAGCTCAGCCCCAGCTCCCAGGGCTCAGTGCCCCCGCTCTGAGACTCGTGCCAAGGGCCCGGCCCCCCCGGCCTGCCCTACCTGCTCCTGTTGGGGATGATTCCCTTGTCCAGTTCCTGCAGGTCCCTGCCCATGCGCACGGCCAGCCAGCTGCCCAGCTTGCCGCGGTACATGGTGTCCAGCACGTGGAAGACCTCGCCCCGCGTGAAGCTCAGCCCAGAGGGAGCGTCCTTCTCGAAGTCGAAGTGCGTGCGGATGTGGAACGAGTCCCCCACGTTGGACTTGAGCATCTTCCTGTAGACTGGGAAGGCCAAGACAGGGCCCGTCAGGGCGAGGGGGCCATGAGAGGAGGGGGCATTTGAGGGCCAGCACACAGGGAAGATGGAGAAGAGATGGGCCGGCTGCATTTGTGCAGCACCTTTTACTGCCCAGGTCTCAAAACCCCTGTGGAGAACAAGGGACCGTCTGCGTAGAGGGAACAGAGTCCCCCAGCGTGGCTCATGAAAACCGGGAGCAATCAGCAACACAACCGAGCTGGAAGGAAGATGGACCCTTCGCAACCATGGAAACTCTGGGAGCGTGAGCTCAGCGTCCAGGGAGACGGGCAGAGCCCAGAGCAGTGGGTGGGACGGATGCCCCCCACCATGAATGAATGTCGGGGAGCAGGAGCGTGCAGGGCAGCAACCCCAACATAGGTCACGTTGGAAACAAAAGTGAGTGGCTGGACGAAGCAGGAGGCAGCTCTGGTTGGGAGGTACAGGCTAGATGGGGGAGTGGGACCCTGTAGAGAGATCGGGCATCAAGAGCCTGGACTAGATCCCAGGCCTGGATTCAACCCAAGACAGCGATCTGCCACAGGGACATGTGGCTTCCCTTTGGGTCTCCCTACCGGTGTGAGTGTAGCGACACCAGCCCCACCCCTCGGTCCAGATGGCTGTCCTGGTGTCACACGGGTGCCCGTCCTGTAGGACGCTGGTGCAGCCCATCTGCACTGGAGGCTGGCACTGATGTAGCGTCCCTGGCATGGTGGCTTGCGGTGTAGAGTTTGGAGCGGGTGTTGCAGCACCTGAGGGTTTCTCTGGGATGCAGTCGAGGGCTGGGTTAACTCCCACCCACCTGCGCTCAGTGCAACAGGGGATGTGCCTGGGCCCGTCCAGCACAACTGGGATCATGGGCACTCCAGGGGAGCTCGAGTTCCGGGAAGTCCCAGGCTGGTCTCGTCTCTTGCCCAGCTTCCCAGGGGAAAGGGGAGGAAATGTGTGGGCAGAATAACGACGGGCTCCCAAGGGACAGACGTGGGTGCCCATTGGCAGCTCAGACATAGGCAAGGACCAGCCCCTTAACACCCGAGCCCCAGCACCCTGCAGCCGCAGACTGGAGGCCAGTTGGTCACTTACTGTCCTGCTTGCCCTGGGTCAGCAGAACGACCTCCTCGCCCGGCGGCAGGGACAGCAGGTACTGCACGGCGTCCTCTCGCGTCAGGCTCTGGAAGCTGGTATCGTTCACCTGCCAGAGAAGAATGGGCCTTAGCGCCGGCGTCCCCCGTCCATACCTGGGCGGGAGCAGCACACGGCCAGGGGAAGGGCCTGCACGGGGACGGCGCTCAGGCACCGCAGGGCCAGGCTAGTGCAGGGCTAGTGGCCGGAGCGGAGGCCCAGAGTGAGGATTCCCAGCTCCGTGACCTTGGTGCTTACGATTCCCTGTCGGTCACACTGACCGCACGAGGGGGTTCAGAGGGACGTGTCTGGAGATCCCTGCCTGGAAGGTGCTAGAGGGAGAGGGTGGAGCCTATGTAATTTGTGTTCTGGGTCACCCTCTAGGCCAACCCACAGAGGAGGAGCCGTTGCAGGGCCAAGGCTCCATCGCGCCAGTTGTAGGGGCTTGTGTTTTTAGCTCTGGGAGCTCCCCGGTTCAAGCCCTGGGCTGCCAGCTGAGATGGCGGCCGCTGCACACTAACCCGGGGATGCTTCAAGGAGAGCGGGGGGCCCGGATGCCTCGGGGAAGAGCACGGACGTGCGCCGCGTATTCTAGACATGCAGCGGGTGGCACTTTCGCACTGCAGGACGGCCAGAGGGTGTGACCGCTCCTGGGCGAGCCCCTGGAAGTGCTCACAGCAGGAGACGAACGCTCCTGGCCGGGGCTGGGCTAGACTAGAGGTTGGGAGAACATTTCCAAGGTCGTCTCCCAGGATTAGCTTCCAGCAGGGTGGCTCCTGGCACTCCATTCGTGGGAGACTCTCCACCCAGGACGAGGCCCCTTAGCGGGGGTGCAGGGCTGCTGGGAGTCAGGGGGTTTGGGAGGCTAGAGATGGTCACAGGACGTCCCAGCCCATAGGGAGCTGAGCCAGGAAACAATCCCAGGATTTTGGGCTCCCCTGCACTTCCTGGGCTCAGCTACTTTCCAAGAAAGAGCCGCACTGGACGAGGACCCCCCCTTTGCGCAGGGAGGGTCGGGATGCAGCAGCACTTTCATTCCAGACTCTCCCTCCCCTGCCCCCTCGTTTGCAGTGGTACCTGCAGAACCTGGTCCCCCTCTTTGATCCCCTGGCCGGCCGCGGGGCTCCCCTCCTGCACGCCTGCCACAAAGATGCCCACGTCATTGCCACCAGCCAGCCGCAGCCCGATGCTCTTGGCCTTCACAAAGCGCACGATTTTGGCGTCTGGGCTGTACCTGCAACCGGGAAGAACCGCAGCGAGAGCTTGGAGCAGCGGAGTCAGCGCTGCCATCGGAGCAGACAGGTGCCAGCAGCTCATCGTCCCCAGCCAGCATGGGAGGGCTCACGGGCACTTCACCACCACACACGAGAGCTTCACCCTCAGCTCCTCCTACCTGCCCTGCTCCGCACTGGCTCCATCGCGGCCCCAGGCGCTCACCCCCTGCCGAGAGCCCTCCTCTTTGGTATCAGAGCTCTTCTTAAACCCAGCTATTTCCCATCGCCCCCTCCCCCTGCCAGCCCTCTGCCATGTGGCTTCTCCCCAGGCTCGCTCAGGACTGCCTCTGGGCAGGGCCCTGTTCTGTCTGCACAGCGCCATAGCCGTGCCTAGACACAGCTCCCTTCCCCAGCTAGCCCAGGGAGCACATGGCAGCAGCTTACCCATCCTCCTCGCTGGCTCTGGCTGCGAGGTGGCCACTCTCCTCAGCAGGCTCCTGGGGATCTGAAGTGGGAGAGGCTGGGGTAAGGTGGAGCAACCCTGGACACTCAAGCTGCTTTGAGGGCTGCAGGAGGGACTTTGCTGGGGCAGGGGGTTGGAAACACGGAGTCTGACTGCCTGGGTGTGGCTCAGTGCTCCAGAGATGGCTTATGAAGATGGGGACGTCCATGCTGCTGACCTCAGAGCTGCAGGCAGCACCGCCAGAGAGCAGCGCGCCCTTCTGCAGGGGCTCGAGAGCAAAGGACGCTGCAGGGGGAGAGACGCACGCGGGCCATCAGAGCGCCCGAGACTACACAAGGCTGCTGCCAGAACACAGCAGCTTGCCCGGCCTGGCTGGGAGCTCTGCCCACAATGTCTGTTCAGAGCCTGGCCTCGCTTATGGGAAGTCAGTGCTGGTGAACGGCCCCTATCGACAGCCTTGGAGACTGACGGCCTCTGCTTCGCCACAGAACAGGGGCAGCACAGAGAGCGGCAGGGTAGGCTCCCCCTCCCCCCAGCTGCCACTCGCCCCTCGGACCCCCAACGTATCTTCAGCCGTGCCCTGGAGAGGCCTCCTCTCCAGACAAGCGAGGAGATTGGTTTCCAGGGCCCCACTCAGTCCTGGCCCCGCCACTTAGCTGGACAGCCAGACTTCCAGCGACTCCTACCCATGCTGGTGGTTTCTGCCATGAAGACACCTCAGTGCCAGGAACCAGAGGGACACATCAGCCCATTCCCAACACGCAATCGGTCACTACCCTGCTGGGCGGGGCGGGGATGAGACTGCCCAGCCCCAGTCTCCAGAGCAGGACAGGCTGGACTCAGCCTCGGGGCTCCCTGCCTAGCCCGGAGGAGACCCAATAGCCAGGACTCACCTGGGACAGGAGCATCGTTCTCCTGTACAGTCACTGCCGGCTCCCTGCTGAGCTGTCTCCCCTCCCTAGAGCAAAAAGAGATGTGAGAGTTAAGCAGGACGGCTGCTGCTGCTCCGTTTGTGGGACAGGGCACGTCACCACCACAAACGAGAGCTTTGTCTGAAGGAGCCAGGGTCGGCCTCAGCTCCTCCTACCCGCCCTGCTCCGCGCTGGCTCCATCGCGGCCCCATGAGCTCAGGGAAGGGGGCTCTGGTCCTATTCAGAGAGCCCTTTCCCACAGCCCCTTGCCTGAGAGAGCTCGGCTGGAGGCACGGGGACATCCTGGGACTCGCACGCATTGGGCTGCCTGGTTTGGCCCTGCTCCTGGAGCTCCCCTTCACGCCACAGCAAGTGCCGGGGAGGGGGGGGGAACAGAGGTGAGGGACTGGAGACGCTCAGTGGAGCTGCCAGCTGGAGGAGGGCGCTGCAGCTGGGCTGCCTGCAGGGCTTGTGGGGTTGGGGCCCTGTGGCACTGGAATGGGTTCCCTAGGGGGGTGGTGGAATCTCCTTCATTGGAGGTTTTTAAGGTCAGGCTTGACAAAGCCCTGGCTGGGTGGATTTAGTTGGGGATTGGTCCTGCTTTGAGCAGGGGGTTGGACTAGATGACCTCCTGAGGTCCCTTCCAACCCTGAGATTCTATGATTCTACTGGGCACGGCACACTGCGAGCACACTGCACGTGCACACGCACTCCCTGCTCCAAGAAACGTGCAGTCTATGCAGCAGGGTCTGGCTCTTGACCAGCAGGCAGCCCACTCTGCCAGGCTGCCGTCCCCCGGTAAGTGCTGTTCTCTGGGGCGCAGGCCCTGCTCGGCTCTGCAGGGGAGAGCTCTGATGGCTCACAGCACCCAGGCTCCTCTCTGACAAGCCACAGACCAGCTGCCGGCTGGATCAGGCAGGGAGATGCCCATGCTGCCCCTGCCTTCTCCTCCCACGTATCACCACCTGCCTCGCTCTGAGCCCACACAGAGCCGCCCATAGCAGGCTCCAGCAGGCACCTGCTCCAGCCCCTCCCACATCCACCAAGGAGCCCTTAGAGAGCCGCCCTCCCCCGGGCTGTCCTGGCAGGGAAGAGAACAGCGACTGCCAAGCAGTGTAATGCCCCGTGGGGCAGATGGCCCCGGGCTGCCGTTCTCTGGGGCCGTGAAGGCAGAGGCTCCTGACGGTTACGCTATGGGACCCAACGAACAGACTCCCTGGGAACTCCGCGTAGGCTGCTCCGGCTGGAGTGGGGAAACTGGGCGAGGTTTGCAGTGCAGGTCAAAGATGGGGAGGTCGCCTTTAAACTAAACTCAGGGCCCAGCTCCACATAATGGCACCACTCGGCACTGGCTCCTGGGCATGGCGAGGACTCGTACACACGCTTTATCCATGTTACAGACGGGAGAGGGGGACAGGCAGAGAGCAGCCTCCGAGCCGTGTCGATCCACAACCCCAAACCGGGGCTGTCTCTCAGGGGTCTGACGGTGCCTCAGGACAAGCCGGCTGCTGGGGAACACAGCCGGGGAAGAAGGGGAGCGGCCCCTCCGCCTGGGGTGGGACAGCGAGGGTCTGATGACTCGAAGGGGGACGGGTGGGGGGAAAAGGAAGAGACAAGTGGCTTACGATAGCGAGTTCGTCCTGGAGGCCTCTGGGGCCCGCTGGGGGCTCTGTGCTGGGGGCGGGTAGGACAGTTCGGAGCCAATGTCGGAGATGTCTAGAGCACAAAGGGGGAGAGAAGACAGCGCAGTAGAGCCAGGCATGCCAGGACACAGGTTCATTTCCCTCCTCAGCTCTATGGCAGTGGCAGGCGCGTGACCTGCTGAGTGATCGGGGGCTGGGGAAGGACTGGAGGACTCTTGCTGTCCGATGCAGTGAGACAACAACGGCTTGGAGGCAACAGACCAAGTATTCAGAGCCCATGGCCCTGCCGTTCGCTCGAGAACACCGGCGAGTCTGCCACGTGCCGCTCCACTGATGACCTCCCTAGACGCCCAGTGGCAGCGCCTGGCTTCTCCCTCCAGCTTGCCCAGCATGGCTGCAGCTACTCAAGGAGCAGATCTGGCACAAACCCAGCCCTCGCTGGACTGGTGTGCACCGAGCACACAGGCCGTGCCGCCGGAGGACTCCCAAACAGTAATTACCCCGCAGAGTCCAGCCCCCTGAGCACCATGGCAATTAGGTCACCGTGACCTTTGAATTCAGACAGCAACTAGATACTCGCTGCTGCCCTGGTGTGTTCTCCCCCCTCCCCAGCACTGCCACACCACCTGTACCCAAGTCAGCCACAGAACACGGGTGTCCTGGCTCCTTCCACCTGGAGGCTCCCCCGGGCCCCCGTGACTCTGCTCACCGTCCAGCCGCGAGCTGTCGCTGTCGCTGTCCCTCACTTGGGGGATGTTGACCAGGAATTGCCGGTTGTCCCGGAACACGAGCAGCCTCAGCGTCCCCTCTGACCTTTCAATCAGCCTGCGGGTGTCAGCCAGAGACATGTTCTCGCTGGTGACACCATTAATCTAGCCAGAGGGGCAGAGAGAGGGGGTGGAGGATTACAGAGCTGCCTGCCAAGTACCATGCTCAGGGGGAGGCTGCAGCCTTCCCTGGGGCTGGGCACAGCCGAGCGCAGAGGGGTAGCGAAAATGGACCCTATAGACCAGAGTAAGTCCAGATCCTCCACCACCACCACCACCCCCCCAGCTAATCTAGGGATCCACACTGGGGAGTGCAGCGCTGAGTCAGTCACACTCCCACATGCCAGCCAGCGTGTCTCATATCAGAGCGCCCAACGGGAGGGGTGGGACTGTTGATTTAACGGGCAGGGCCAAGGCTGGCTCTGGTCCCCATAGCTACCCTGCTGCAATCAGGGAAAGACATTCCTTTGGACAATGCAGGCAGGTATGAAGCCCAGCGAGTCCACGTGGGTATTGGGACAAGGAGTTTAATCATGCTGTGTACACATACAGGCACAACACAGTGAGGAACAGCAGGCCTGTTAACAACAATACTCCCCACTACTACAGAGAGGGGTTTTCATCCAGAGATTTCAAAACACTTCACAACCACGGTGGGAAATATCATTAGCTCTTAGATAGATGGGACGCTGAGCCAGGAAGGAGGTATGTGGTTGGAGTGTGAGCACACACACACACACACACACACACACGCTTGCTCTCCCTCTGTCCCCAAACCACCTGCTGATGATCGGGTGGAAGGATCTCTCACCATAGAAAGACCTCTGACTATGTACATAACGGCCATACTGGGTCAGACCAAAGGTCCACCTAGCCCAGTATCCTGTCTGCCGACAGTGGCCAATGCCAGGTGCCCCAGAGGGAATGAACAGAACAGGGAAACACCAAGTGATCCATCCCATCCCCCATTCCCAGCTTCTGAACAGAAGTGAGAACAGAAAACTAGCACCATGTTTAGAAAGTTCCCCAGACAAGCAGCACCTCCTCACGTGCCCAGCCTGTGAAACACACTTGCAAATCGAGTTTAATTATAGTTGTCTGTTCTGACCCTCTTGCCAAGGCCTCTTGAACAAATCCACTTCAGCTTCTGTATTTTTATGCATTAAAAAAATAAATCAACCCCCCCCCCCACCCACCCACAAAGCATCAGTGGTGTCCTCGTTTGCAGAGATCAGGTTATGTACAAGTCTGGCTGGGAGGGGGCAGGGACCATTAAATAAACTGGTTAGTAAAATGTTGACCTCGACTAGCTCTGCTGAGATAAAACCTGTCTGTGCCTTTTCGCCACTCAGCAGCTAGCTAAGTAACTCCATGTTAAACACCCCTTGGCTGCAGAGGTGCTGACTCTGTGGGTGCTCCAGCCCATGGTGCAGCCAGCGCCTCCCATCCACCAGCTGCCCCGCTGACCAACTCCTCCGCCTCCCTCCCAGCACCTCCTGCCCGCCACGCTCAGCTGTTCCGCGGTTTGCAGGAGGCGCTTGGGAGACAGAGGGAAGAGTGGGGATGGGGCACACATGGGGGAGGGGGTGGAAATGGGCAGGAAGAGGTGGGGCAGGGGTGGGGGCCTGGGGCAGAGTGGGGACAGGAAAGGGGTGGGGGTTTGGGGTCAGATGGGGGGAGGGGTTTAAGAGCACCCACAGGATCCAGAGGAAACCAGCACTTGTGCTTGTCTGCAGTGAAGACAAAGCCGGAGTAATTTCGGGTCTGGTTTTTGCACAGACAAGGAGAGGGTTGCTTTGGCCAGGGGAAAGGCCCGTAGATTGGGTTCTTTGTGTGCACTTGTCTTTCACTGTACCCGATGAGCACTCATCTCTGTTCAGGTTTTCAGGGGCCAAGCTCCACCCTGGGGCAGGCAGGCCACCGCGTTCCCCGTTTGTGTGAGGACTCAGTTCGTCCAGACAGTATGATGCAGGCACGGATGGCAGCTCTGTGGCTAACGCTGCCCTAGGCCCTTCCTTTTAACTATCTCCTTCTGATCCCTCTGGAATACTCTTTTGAAGGATTTGAAATTAGAAATTTGGCAGGTTTGGAGTTTTCTATGGTAATTTGGGGTTTAAATGAGGTAGTTGTTAAATGACAGTTTTTCAGACTGGTGCGTACACACACGCACACTGTACCAGGTCACCAGAGTGGGTTAGGAACAGATACATAGTGACGCTAGTACGAGCCCTTAGTGCATTGAGGTGCACGTGGCAATAAACTAGACTAGCTGCTGTGTCCACACTAGGGGCTGTGCCGTTAACTACCTCCCAACCCAGCCAAAACAGTTCTGTCGGTAAAAAGACGATCTAGTCCCCAAAACAAAGAAACCCTCCAAAAACATCTAAACCCACAACGCTTGCTCCAGTTGTTCAGACAGGGGATGTGTCTCTTTTAGAGCCCTGTGGGTTCCAGGCCATGGTGAAGCCTCCTCAGAATGCACCACACAGCAAGGAATTCATGCCATTTGGTAAATGGGGCTGTCACCACAGACACTTAGACCTGGAAGGGCCCTCCAATCATAGAATATCAGGGTTGGAAGGGACCTCAGGAGGTCATCTAGTCCAACCCCCTACTCAAAGCAGGACCAACCCCCAATTTTTGCCCCAGATCCCTAAATGGCCCCCTCAAGGATTGAACTCACAACCCTGGGTTTAGCAGGCCAATGCTCAAACCACTGAGCTATCCCTCCCCATCTAGTGGTCATCTAGTTCAGTCCCCTGTGTGGAGGCAGGGCCAAGTATTATCTAGACCATCCCTGACAGGTGTTTGTCCAACCTGCTCTTAAAAACCTCCAGTGATGCAGATTTCACAACCTCCTCAGGTAATTTGTTGCAGTGCTTAACCACCCTGACAGTTAGGGGCTTTTTTCCTAATGTCCAACCAAAACCTCCCTTGTTGCAATTTAAGCCCAATGCTTCTTGTCCTGTCCTCAGTGGATGAGAACAATTTATCCTTCTCCGCTTCAGAGCAACCCTTGAAGGCTTATGTCCCTCCTCAGTCGTCTCTTCTCCAGATTACACAAACCCACTCTTTTCTCGTAGGTTGTGTTTTCTAGACCTTTCACCATTTTTGTTGCTCTCTTCTGGACTTTCTCCAGTGTCCCCCTGCTTTCCCATGGTGTGGGGCCCAGAGCTGGACACAGTACTCCAGCGGAGGCCTTCGATGCAAAAACCATCTAACATCAGTGAACAAAATCAAGGCTGCCCAGAGCAAAGGGGTGAAAACAGCAGAGGTGTCTGCGCAGAGCAAGTGCCACGACAGAGTTTGGAGCACAGCATCAGACCAGGAGGTTTGGAGCAGGAAAGCTCTCACGAGAGCGAGTGTCAGTCACAGGCTTTGTCTGGGCTCAGATAGATGGTGTTAGCTAGTGTGATCCAACGAACGCGACCCAATACCCCCCCGTTAAGTCCCAGGCTCGACAAAGCCATAATGGCCAAACCCGCAACCAGAGAGGTGAGGAAATAGCTGCTCTTGCAGCGGCAAGGGCTTGGGAGAGAAAGAGCAGGAGAACAAAAGGGCAAGATGAGCCACAAGGGCAGGCGGAATAGCTCAGCTCCCCGCTGGCTCCATCCTGGCAGGTCTGGCCCCACGGTTACAATGGGGCGGAGCAGAGCTGTGAGCCTCCCTTGGTTCTGTTGGGAGCGCTGAGGAGGAGAGTCTCAGAGATGAGAGGAGACCCTGGAGCCGGCAGGTATTGTGGACAGTCCTCCTGGGGAGGTTTTGCCCCATCTCTGCGCTGGGGCTGGCAAGGGGCAGATCAAGCCAGGAATAGGTTAGAACAGCCCAAGCAGAGCCCTAAGTTGTGCCTCCTCCTCCTCTCCCCGCCTTCCACAGCCTCCCAGACCTGAAGACGAGCCGAGCTCTGTGAGCGCCAAAGCTGGTTTCTTCCACCAACAGAAGTTGGCCCAATAGAAGAGATTCCCTCCCCCGCCTTGTGTCTCAAATAGCCTCCAGGGGCATTCCAGCAGCCGAGAATCGCTGGGGGAGGGGGGGCGGGGGGCGCAGTAGTGCTCCCCCACCCCCACAGTATGCCCCCTGTGCCAAAGTGAGTTGGGGGGGAGGGGGAGTTGGCTCCGCCCATATTGGGTGTGGGAGGTGAACTGGGTAATCATATGGAACAACAAATTACTTAGAAAAACTTTCAGACGGAGAAGAGACAGGGCGCAATCGCCGTCATTTAAACATTAAAATACAGAAACTCAAACCACCCACCCACCACACCCCACTCTGTCCTGTGCAATCTGACCTGTTTCTCACACAAAACCAGGAAATTCAGTGTGAAGCCGTTTATCAGCATCCACTCACACACCCACAGCTACTCACAAAGACACACATTGTCCACTCCTCTGCAATGCAACCCGACACCGCCAGCCTCCAGGGTCCCACCCAGGCAGCCTGAATTCTCCCAATACACACATCTCCTGGCTGGGAAAGAGCCCAGAGAGCCCCACCCCCACACCACTATGTCACATGACCTTGACCAGCTAAACCTATTCATCGGCCAAAAAAAAAGTATGTAACCGTTGGAGTTGACGAGCAAACCATCAATCACCTATTAACGTCTACAAATAAAAAGGCACAGGACATTGCAGAATATTTGCATGTAATAACTTACTAGAAGTGGAGACCTCAGTAATAAAAAGTCAGAAATTAAGGTCTCATCCCATAATATGCTACAAAATCAAACCAAACTGATCAGCTAAGAAGTATAAGTTCATATCTACAGCTCAATGACATCACTCATCATTATACACCGATTGCTCATCTTCAGCTCTCACAGAACACGAACCACACAGTTCCAAAACTCAGCTCCATGTGCCACATGCTGTCAGAAATAAATCCCAGTAACGTTACTCCGATTGCCAGCTCTTTGGGGCAGGATCTGTGTCTCTGTTCTGGGTTTGTCCAGCGCCTAGCGCCTGGGCCACAACTAGGCTCCTTGGTGCTATGGCAAGACACCTAATCAGCAGGCTAGACTCCAAACTGCAAATGGTAGGGAACAGCGATTAATCCCACGGGACAGTGGTGTCAAACAGAGGGCAGTTTTCAGGCTGTCCGAGTGGAACTTTGGGGCCTGTGGCCAAGTAGAATTGATTTGCTTGGGGAACAGAGCGTGAGTTTGAACGTTCTTGTTGATAGAACCATCGAAATGTTGGGCTGGAAGGGACCTCCAGAGGCCATCAAATCCAGCCCCCTGTGCTGAGGTAGGACCAAGTAAATCTAGGCCATCCCTGACAGGTGTTTGTCCAGCCTGGTCTTACAATCCTCCAGTGACGGGGATTCCACAGCCCCCCTGGGAAGCCCGTTCCAGAGCTTCGCTACCCTGAGAGTTAGAGAGTTTTTCCTAATATCTCACCTAGATCTCCCTTGCTGCAGATTAAGCCCATTACTTCTTGTCCTCCCTTCAGTGGACATGGAGAACAATTGATCACCTCCCTCTCTGTAACAGCCTTTAACGTATTTGGAGACTGTGATCAGGTCCCCTTCCGTCTTCTGTTCTCAAGCTGTGGGATTGTGTGTCTATGTTTCACACTATTTCCTAAGGCTGGGGGGCATGATTAACTTTTACTGGTTTCCCCGCCCCACCACTTTGTTTTTAATATTGGTCCATTGAACCACATGGCGGCAACACCCAAGTCACGAGCAGATTGGAGAGGAGTTTCTGCTGTGCCTCCCATCAGCTCTAAGGTCACATCTGCTGGGAAAAGGAACCTGTTGGGATGGTGGGGGTCAAAACAGCCTCTTTCAAGTGATGCTGAAGACAGTTACCCCGCCTACACTGGCAGGGCAGACATTTCAAAGCCATTCCGGGGCCGGCAGAAATAGTTTAACATCTGTTATTAAAACAGCCTCATCTTCCTACTGCAGAGTGCTCCCAAGAATCTCCAGACCACGTGGCCCAGGGACAGCGTCACACCCTACACCGAAACCCAGCATCAAGCACAAGCTGATGAGTGCACCAATCCTTCCAGACCTCTGCATACCTTTAAAATGAGGTCCCCCTCGTGCAGCGAGCTGTCCTTGGCAGCCAAGCCTGTCTCTGTTATGTGTTTGATAAAGATCTGGCTTCCCAGCTTCAAGCCGTATTCTGCGTCCCGGGGAGAGAGAGACAAGTCAGGTTCAGGGAATGGAACTAGAGAAATACCAGATCTGGGGTATCAGGGAGACAGGTCCTCACTATGAGCCCACAGTACCCCGTGGGAACCCTACGGCTCCAGCTGTCGTGTTAGCCAGGTCACAAACTCCAGTCGCTCAGGCCTGGTGCGCGTACACAAATTGCACCCATTTAACTGGCTCGGTTTCTAAATTGATTTAGTGAACTCAGTGCAATGTGGCCACAGACCCAGTGCGTAGAAGTGAAGATATTCCTTCCTATTCCACCCCCCAAGGCACCCCCTCAGCCAGTGAGCCCCCAGACTGCTCAGCCTCGCTGCTGTTAAAGGCCCTTCATTTCAAGTCATCATGTTCTGCCCCTCCCGCACGCCGGGCAGCCTCCACCAGACTATGCAATGAAGAAGGATGGTTCATTCCCACTGGAGGGGGCTGGTGGGGAGAGACTGGGGAAGCTGCCTCTTACCTTCGCCCTCTTTCTGCTTCACCAGAACCGAGCGGATGGGTTTCATTGGAACCTCCTGGCGCGGCAGCCTCTTGAACCCAGACACTAGCGCAAGCCCATTGGTGTCCCCATAGCCATTGGTGGAGTGTTGTCTATGGTAACTCTGCCTTTCAGAGCCGCTGTCTGGGCTCTGTCTCCTGTTGCTGCCATCTTGGCTCCGCCTTCTGCTTCTGGACACCTGCCTTCGATTGTCATCCCGAGAGTGGCCGGAGCTCCTCTCACTGGAGGAGTCTCCGTCGTAGCCTCTGCTGTAATCCGCGTCGTCCTGAGGCCGGCTCCTGTTGTGACTGTCGTACCCGTATCCTTTCCCGGTGCTCCGCGGCGACGACTCGTCTCCCTGGTACCCGTACTCCTCATCAGAATCGTATCGGACGGTGTTGGGAGAGTGCAAGGAGTCGCTGGATAGTGGCTGGCTGGTTTTGGTTACAGGAAGCTGAATTTTCTTTGGCCTCTTCACTGTCTGCAGGTGGGAAGGAAGAAGAATTGGTTGGCAAATGACACGTACTCTGCCCTCCCAAAAGAGAGCCACCACTGATTTCAGAGCACTTCACAGAGGGAGAAGAGAGTGTCTTAATTTACAGATGGGGAAAGCCACGGCATTGAGACATTAAGTTATTTGCCCAAGGCCCCGTAGCAAGTCAGTGACAGAGCTGGGAGAGAGGAGCCCCCTGGTTTCTATACTAGAAAGTTGTAGCCCTTTAACTATCCTGGCACAGACAAACCGGTTCAGCGCCCCCTCGCGGGAACGCAGTTATGCTGATCGAAAGGTGCTTTGTACCAGTACAGCAAAGGGAAAGAACTATACCAGGACAAGGCGCCTTTATACTGATGTAACTGCAGCCACACTGGGGCTTAGCCTGGTGTAACTAGTTCAGTAGTCACACCCCGAGCCAAAACAGTTACACTGGTAAAACTGAAGTGAAGACCAGCCCCACGAGTCCCTTCGGCGAACTCCTACGTGTGTGCGTTGGAGGTGACTGACTAATGGGATCCAGACTGTTCCATGGTTCAACGGGCACGGATAAGAGGGAGAGGAGCAAAGGAGGAGCCGCGTCGTCTCAGATTGAACACGGAGGGGACAGGACATGTCAAGAGCCATGTGGTCCCATCTGTTCTTTGGAGAGTAAACAGCCAGACTGAGGAGTGGCCAGTCCCACCAATGCAATGACATATCGCAGACCTCCCGCCTACCTCCACCCTCCCCACGCCCCTTCCTTCCTCGGCTCATGCTTACGAGCCAACCGTGCCCGTCACCCCCTCCTGACATTGTGCCTTCCTCCCCGCTGGCTCATGCCTTTGGAACAGCCTCTCGAGTCATCCTTAAAATACACCCAAGGGCCCACCTGAAGAATGACGCACTCTGGCCACAGTGACTCCACACTACACTGCTGGTTCTATGCTGGGCTGCTGCAGATCGAGAAGGGACATTAGCATGAGATCGCTTTGAGGCAGAGTCTCAGGCATTCAGAGCAGTACGGCTCCATGAGAGCAACAACAAAGGTCCCAGAGCCACTTTGCCTAGTAGTGCCCATTCAGTAGGGCATGATCTACAAGGGCTGTCCATCTTACCGAGGGCTCCCCCCACTCTGCCAACCCTGGCCTGAGACAGAAGTGAGCACAGGACTTGGAGCCAGGAACTTCTGGTTAGAAGCTAAAATTTTAATAGGTCATTTTGGGGGACAGCCTATATCTGGGGTAATTTGGTCCAGGGTTCCCAGTTTCATACTACAAATTCTGGGCCAGGCCCTGGACTGACGTGTGACGTACCTATTTTCAGAGCTGATTACGTACATAGATTTGTAGCGAGATTTGAAAATCCAGCTTTAAACAAAAACACGGATACAGCTTTACTTCCGGTGCTGCTACTCACCGCCCCCGAATGTTTGTAGTTGGCTTTGAGCTGCGATTGCTTACAATTATTCCTAGAGTTATCCTCTTTCACAGTTTTAAAAGTTTGCAAGGAGTTAGTGCCCTGCAATATTTTAAGACGCTGGTTTATTCCTGCGGGTAACTTGCGAGGTTAACAGGGACCAAGACACGCCAATCTAAACAAGCCATGGGGTGGAAGAACCAGGGCTGTTGCTAGCCATGAAATGCTTGGTAGAAGGGGGACCCAAATCCAGCCCTGGTGTAAGTGGATGGGGCCTCACTTATTCAGGGTACATATGCACTACAGAGTTAACTTGAATTGCTCCTCTCGAGTGAGAGTGGCCACTCTCCAGCTGCTGTGTCCACTGGAATTAACTGTGCTGGGGAGTTGCAGCCAGTTCCATGAGGGCTGCGCTTAACCCAAGGACAGACAAGTGGAACATCCAGCCGGGAAAACTTGCCCCACATCAAGGCTTTACGTTGGACCCTTGTTACCTCTCCTCCCACCCAAGCCAAGTCAGCCCCTCCCAGGCAGGACGCTTACGATGTTGGCTAACTTGCCACAGGTTTTGAGCGTCTGGATGGCAAAGGAGGAGGACACGTTCTCCATGGAAAGGCCGTTCACCATCACAACGTGATCTCTCGTCCTGGAAAGGAAAGACTCAGGTCAGGCAGATCCCTTACCAGGGCACAGGGGAGAGCGCGATAAGGCTCCCGAATGGCTAGAAGGAGCCTCTCAGCCTAGGCAAACACCTCCGCAGTGACAGTCTGACCCACGCTTCGCCCCTGAAAATTCTGCTGATGGGGAGCATGTTCATTTGCAGCTCCGCAAAGGCAGGTCCCACCCCAGAAAGGGCAGGAGACCCTCCCAGGTTCAAAGTCCCCGTGTCCTCCAATCTGCACCCCCATTGGCCTCTTCCTTCCCCAACTCCACCCCGAGTCTGCCTCCTGACACCAGCTGGGAAGGCAGATCCCCTCAGGGAGCTAGTGCACCAGGGACCCTCCCAGCAGCTGCTAACTCTCCCCTTCCTCCCACACTAGTGACCCCAGCAGACCCTCCTCCCAGCCCCCACGAGGCATGTTCTGAGTATATGACTGGAGCCAGGACCTCCCGGGTTCTAACTGATTCCCTCTCTGACCTTCAGCCAATCACGCCCCACTCTGTGCCTCAGTTTCCCCAAGCGTTTGAAGTGTTGCTTCCTCTCATGAGTAGAGGGGGACCCGGATCCAAGACACCCCAGAACTTGGGGATGTTTGGATCCTCTCTTTGCTCACAACGCTTTCCTCAGTGAATCCTTCCGGCCCCATCTGCCACTCACTGGAGCCTGCCATCTGCTGGTCCACCGGGTACCACATCTGAGACCACGATAGAAGGGTCCCCAGCCAAGCCGCTGGGTCGGTCCCTGCCTCCTGAGATGGCGATGCCAAAGCCCCTTCGAGGGTCCTAGTGCGACAGATACATACAAGGTCAGGCTCTGCACAGCAGGTACCGGCTGCAGATGGAAGGAGGATGGACACGGGGGCAGGCAGGCGTTTCTGAGGGGCAGCTAAGCATCGCTAATGGCACTGCTGAAAGCCGCTTCCCTGGCAGGCCAGTCGCATCGCTGCCATGAACGGCGGGATCCGGCTGGCACAATACCACAAGGAAGCTCACGCTGCTGGGGGGCTGCTTGGCACTGGCCAGACACTTCTAGGGTCCCCCCAGCTGGCTTGCGCTGCCAGGCTGGCGGGAGCAGGGCCCCACTGGGAAGCAGCTCATGCTGCCAGGAGCCCAATCACAGCAGAAGGCAGAGGGCCCCATTCAGGAGTCTTGGCTGAACCGCAGCGTCGCCACCCACGATTAAAGCCCCAATGCCCACCCTCCCGGACGGAGACGGCGCAGTGCACGAGCTCACCTTGCTCAGCGTCACAGTGTGCTGCTCCCAGATGACCATCTCCTCCATGGCTGTAACCTGGGAGCCCGGGGGAAAAAGGACGGTCAATTAACAAAATCCAATTGTTGCCCTAGTCTCCAGAGAAGGGGGAGGGGTGGCCAATTTGCTCCTGTCACTTCTCTAGACCCCCAGAGATCTGGGCATACTAGAAATCACTTCTAGCTGCAAAGAACCAAGCTGCCTTTTTCCTAACGAGGTAACATCATCCTCCCACCTAAACCCACCCTTAAATAATAGACTTGCCACTGCAGCTGCAGAGAGAGCATCTCCCATTAAGGGGGTGTCCAGGCCGTTGGGGTAAGTGCACTACAAACAGACAGCAACTCTCAATAGAGGTCACCAGCAGGCTCATCGGAATGCAATGAGAGCGAATGAAGCCAGGGAAGCAGTGTGTGTAATAGTTACAGCAAGGGACCGAAACACTGTAAATCACATCATTAACCCGTGCCTCGGTTTCCCCAAACTGAACAGGGATTATACCAGTCTACATCAACAGGGGATTAGAGAGGTTTCTTGGTGTTTGTCGAGCGTTTAGGGAGAAAGCTTTGTCATTAATTTCTGGAACCTGATACCCATAATGGTTCTGTTTAAAAGGGTCCAGTTTAGTCTGCATTGTGGATTACACTCGCTGAGCCAGACTCAGGATTAGAGCCCTGCAAATCTGGATTGTCCATCAGAAGGGACCAGTGGGAGCGGAGAAAGAAAGCTGAAGGAGGGACGTGACCAGCCAATTTCACCAGGACTGTGTCTACTTATTGTGAAAATCAGCATTGCCTCCCCAGAGCCAGTAGCTGCACAAGATACAGTCAGTTAGCTTACACACGGGTCCATGATTTGAACAGATCTATTCAAATTAGGAAGAAGGACCTAGTTTCTACAAGTTAGCCAACATGCCTGGCCCTCTGGCCGTTCCTACTGGATGTTTGCCTATCAAAAGACAACAATAAGTGCTTGTCAAGGTTCCCTCCCCACTCTGAACTTTAGGGTACAGATGTGGGGACCCGCATGAAAGAAGCCCTAAACTTATTTTTACCATCTTAGGTTAACAGTACGCTGCCACCACCAAGCGTTAACCAAATATTTAGGGAGAGCCACTTGGAACTCTGCCTTCCCCCAAATATCTCCCAAATCCCTAACCCCCCTTTCCTGGGCAGGCTTGAGAATAATCCTCCCCAAACCCCTACACCCCTTTCCCTGGGAAGGCTTGAGAATATCCCTCACCACTTAGTCCTGGTGAACACAGATCCAAACCCTTGGATCTTAAAACAATGAAAAAATCAATCACGTTCTTAAAAGAAGACTTTTAATTAAGAAAAAAGGTGAGAGGAGTACCTCTGTGAGATTAGAATGAAAGATAATCTCACAGACAATCAGATTCAAAACACAGAGGGTTTCCCTCTGGGCAAAACTTTAAAGTTACACAAAGAACCCACATTTACCCTCCCTCTTATTTGCAAAAGAACTCACAAATAGAAAATAAAAGTAATCTAACCATTCCTTCTCTAAATACTCACAACCCTATGGGAGTGGGTTGGCTCCTTCTTTCTCTGCCTCCAGCAAAAGCACACACCCAGCACAGACCAAAGACTTTTTTCCCCTTCCAGATTTTTAAAGTATCTTGTCCCCTTATTGGTCCTTCTGGTCAGGTGTCAGCTAGGTTATGGAAGCTTCTTAACCCTTTACAGGTAAAAGAGGAATTAACCCTTAACTGTATGTTTATGACAAGTTTCATATGAAACTTGTCATTATGCAAGGCACTGTATGTTTATGACAGTGCTAATACCACCTTTTCCATTCACAGAGCTCACTACTACTAATACTACTATCACCATTCACAGCTGGGGAAGCTGAAGTGCAGAGCAGAGATGTGACTAACCCCAGAGCACGTGGAGTGACAGAGCCCGGCACAGAGCTTAGCCCCATACCCTGGCCCTGCTGAACAGCGGGAGGAGGCCAGTGATCCAAGAACAGGTAAGAGCGGAAGCTGCATGGTTACTTATTGCTAAACAATTCACGTGGGCACTTGAGAATTAAGCTGTGCCACTCCGAGGAGGCAATGCTAGGGATTAGCTAGCAGAGCACACGGTGGGTGCCCCTCCTTGCTATCCCTGCTCATGCCTCCCCTTCGTGTTCCTATAGAGGGTCTTAAACACTCCAGCCCAGCAAGTTGAGTCCCTGGAGGAGGCACGTGGGGCTGGCATGGCGCAGAGAGCAGGGCACACCCTGACCACCTCTGGGGAGCTGGAGAACTCAGCCCTTGGCCAGGACACAGACAGGAGCTTGTTCTGAGTCAGTCGGCTGCCAAATGCTGGAGAAGACGCGGTACACCCCGCAACTGCCCCAATTAGGAACCCAGCTCAAGTGGACGCAGCCACATCAGAGCCCCAGGCAGGCGGCACGTAAGTCACTTCACCAGCCTTTCCTCTCTAGGGATTCGAGTGCAAGCGTCTGCAATACACGTCCACGTGGAAGCAGAGGGGCTTCTAGCCAAAAACAAACACCTGCCTCCCACAGAGACAGCGATTAGGAATCAAAGACCCACAAATGCTGTGCTTGCAGTTACCTTAACCCACGGAGTTTAGAAACGCTGCATGTTATGAGCCTCACCTCCTCCTTGGCCAGCCCAGGGGTCAGACCACACCAGATACAGCCCACCAGCCATCACACCGGTCCAGGGCTTTAAAGTATCTATGCAAATTAGGGAGGGGAATCAAGTTTATCTACAGGTCAGCTAATCTGCAAGGACCAACGACAGTTCCTACTGCATCTTGGACTATCAAAGGACAACAACATATAATGAGCACTGGTACAGCATTTAATAACCTATAATTTACCATTTAACAACATATAGTAAGTGCTTATACAGCAGTTTCCAATCATAGACTTCAATAATAATAATATCACCCGTTTACAGATGGGGAAACTGAGGCACAGAGCACAGACGCAACTGATCCCAGAGCACATGGAGTGACAGAGCCAGGAAAGAACTCAGGTCCCATACTCTAGCCCCTGCTCCCCAGCGCACTGATGCACAATTAAGCAGGGTGAGGTCTGTGATCCAAGAAAGGGAAAAGCAGAAGCCTGCATGTTCTCAGCCTGGTTTCGAGTGAGCAGGCCATGCTCCAAGGTCATTATGAGGCACCTGCAGTCTCAAAACAACCGGAACTAAACACTGTGCAGTTCAGATCTTGATGGACAGCCTGGTGTCTGAGAGGTAGGGAAGGATCAAGTAACCCAGACCAGACCCCTCCGAGGGTAGGACTGTCTGCCGGGGGCTGGGGACCGGACAAGCAGGGGGCGCTGCAGGTCAGGACGGGGGTGGGGTACATTGGCAGAGCCGTGTGGAAAATGCCTCCCATTGTGCCAGCTCCAGCCGCCACCAACCCCACGATTTTGAGCATTACCAGCCACCCCCAGAAAGGGGTGAAATCTAGAGACCTCCCAGTCCCTGCTCCTCCTAGCAGTTTTTGAACAGCAGGCACCACCCTCCCAGCACCTTTGTCCCCTCAGTGAAAAAACCACCAGCAGCATCACCTGGGACTGGGCACATTTCAGTGACCACCAGGTAGGGTTGCCAACCCTCCAGGATTGGCCTGGAGTCTCCAGGAATTAAAGATTAATCTTTAATTAAAGATTATGTCATGTGATGAAATCTCCAGGAATACATCCAACCAAAATTGGCAACCTTAGCCCCAGGACTGTGTCAGTGGAATGACACTGACACCGAACCAGAGTAAGAGTGGGGGCTCAGGCCCGAAAGCCCTTATCAGTGTCGAGAAAACCACTCACAAACAACCCCCCAACCCAAGCAGGTCAGCTGGGCTGAACATCCCTCCGCGGAAAGTGTATCTGTTGGCAGGACAAGAGGCATTCCACACCCCAAGAGGAGGAATCCTGAGCAGGAAAGACATGCAGATGCCCAAAGAAGGGAACAGCCAAAACCTGGTGTAACAAAAAGGCCAGGCGGACAAGAGACTCCAGGAACTGGAGAGAGGGTTTGAAATCCACACGCTACAGAGACTGATCAAACCAGGGATTCCCAGGCCTGGATCAGCTTGCTTCCCTCTGCAGAGCTAGTACCGTCAATAGCGAACAGACCAGGCCCTGCATTGCAGGGTACAGTTAGTGAAGGGAGCAAGCCATATTTAAAATACCCCAAAAGTCTGAGGGAGCTCTGATTCAGGCCCCTCTCTAGCCAAACCCTCCGTCTGCAGGGGAAATCACGCATCAGGAGGAATCCCTGGGTTCAGCAGACAGAGCATTCCCCCCAGCACAGGATTTCTCAGAACAGCTGGCCTATCAAAGTAGTAAACACCATCTGACAAGAAAGCAAAATACATCACCACCCAAGTCTGGATAGGCCTGAAAACCAATGGTTGCAGGTTACAGCATGAGACGCGATAGGACGGTGCAGCTCCATGCAGAGCGTGTCTGCACCGTGCACAAAGCCAGTCCTGGGCCAGTGAGGTCAAAGGGGTTTTTGGCCATTGACTTTAACCGGAGCAGGATGGGCTGTGGGCAGCCTCTCCTCAGAATCATCCTGATGTTTGCATCTCCTTCCCTCTTGAACTAAGTTGCTGGTTCAGATCTGAGCCAGGCTGGGAGTGAGCAAAAGCTGCTGCCATTGGCTTGGAGAAGATTGTTTTCTTAGCCTAGAATTGCTGTCCTTTGAACAGGCTGCCGCAGAACTGGAGCAAGATAAACCCTGTTTCTCCCTTCAGATTGTTCCCCTGCCCCACAACGGCTGTTACCACGCACAGCACTCACAAAGCTACTGGCCCAGGACCTGCTTCACCGAACGCACACACCTGCTGGGGAAAGAGACTTGCCTGAAATCTTACAGCCATATTCCACAAAGCCCCAGGCTGCTGGCTGCTCCCATGGGCAGGGCTGGCCCTGGGATGAAAGGATCCAGGAGCTCCCGGTAGCAAGGGACACAATCTGTGCGGAGCAGGTGTGCAGAGGCCGAGAGATTCTGTGGCCAGCTGCAAGGTTCAGGCACTTTACAATCCGCTCTTCCTTCTCCCAGGGAGATGGGGGCTTACACCTGCTGCTCCGCCTCCTCCCCTGTTCCACGGCCCGCCTCCTGCTGACACACCTATTCCAAGAGACCAGGCTGACGTGCGCTCAGGTGCTCTGCAGGTAGCCAGCTGACCTGGGTCCCAGCCAGTCTCCTGCCTGCACTTCGATCTCAGCTGGCACAAGCCTCCAGGCCAGGTTTTACAGGAGAACAGAGCTCCAGGAGGTTAGGTGCAGGCAGGGAACACGGAAGGCATGACACAGGAAAGGGCGTCTGACACAGATTCCAGCTGCCCTTGGCAGGGAGCCTCTCTGCACTCTTGGGAGGAAGGAGAATGCCGAGCACAGTGTTTTTGCCATCCCACCACCACATTCATGCTGTATCCACAAGAGAAGGTTTCCCAGTCGCTATTACACGGATTTGCGCCAGATGAGATTTAATGGCACCAGGACTCCTGGGTTCCCAGAGTAATGGGAGCCCGTGGTAAAGCCAGAGGGTCTTGCTGCACAGCAAAAGCTGGGCCTGGGCTCACCTACTGCAGCTGGCTTGACTCCAGCTAACTCCAGGAGCAGTCGTGAAGACAGCACAGCCTGGGCACCCGAGCAGGCAGTACAAGCCCAGCATGGGCTCCGGCTCCGTACTGGGCTCACTTCCTGATTTGTTACTGGAGCTAACTGAATTCGAGCTAGCTCACGTAGGTGAGCCTGTGCCCAGCTTTCACTGCATAAGTCAGGACTCCTGGGTTCCTTCTCCAGCCACTGACTCCGCACTGCTTTGGGCAAGTCATCTCAGTTTCCCCATTTGTAAAATGGGGCCCCTAATCCTTATGCTATGCATAGTACTGCAGTATCCCCCAGAGGCACGGCCAGGATCAAATTAATGCTCATTAACATGAGTACGCTACTGTGAAGTCCCAGCTGAAGGGAGCTATCCAAGCACAAAGCATCAGTATCCTTATTTCCCAGCATGGACCACACCTTGGCTGGTGGACACCTCCCCTCCTATTCATGATCACGAGCCATCTGTCTTGCCATTCATGAGCATGTGGCCTCACTTCTGTGTGGCAAATGACAGCCTTTTGGAAAGTATCCCGGATATTTTAGGGTTTCTTGATGCATTTTAGCGGCTGGAAACATGGAGAAGCCGGTTCCATGGGACCTCTCTACAGACTGCAGTTTGGGAGTGACTAGTTTAGCTCACCTCTCCTGTAGCCTCCCATGATGTTTCTTTAGCTCTGGCTTTAGCTGGCCAAAAGATGGCCAGGTGCATAAGGAACGGAGCTGGTTGTGATTTTCTGTGCTGCAGGACACCTCTCTCTCATGTGCAGCATCGTTTGACATCCTACACTCAGTGCCTCCTTTGCCGCACGCCAAGGGCAGCGCAGGGATTAGGGCTTTTGCCTCCGTTTGCAGTAAGTCTGCTCTTAGCTTTGCATCTTTTTGAAACTTTGCAACAAACATTTACATTTGGAAAAGGCAATAGGAGACTCCTGGCACTGAGCACAGGATGGCAAACAGCCCCACGCCACGGCCAGCCCAGAGTGACAAGGGAACCGGCCTAATCCATTCTCCTCTATTTAGGTTCTTATACCATGTTCATCCCCACAGGATCTGGGCACCTTCCAGTCATGCATTGAGCAACGTGACTAACATCTGTCATGTGTTTGTTCTCTCCTCTCCCTCGGGCAGAAGTGTGTGCAGTGGAGTGTTTTGTTGTGGATAATATACATACACACACACACACACTGCTCTTGGTGCAGAAGGTGGGGAGGTTTGTGATGGTCATTAGCTCCGGGTAGAGTTCATTGCATGTCTATACAGCAACATAAGCCCAGAGGTAGTGGGACTCAAGTCAGCTCACCTATGTCAGGGAACACTGGGCTTGAGTGTCCACACTGCATTTTAATCCTAGGCTAAGGATTGTCTAATCTGTGGTCAAACCAAGTGCTCTGGCATCCACACTGTGGTGCACAGGTCCAAGTAAAAGAAAACATATTCCAAAGTGCCTAGTGCCCCTACCCCCTACCAGTGTTGACACTCTAGCCCAGGGGTGGGCAAACTGCGGGCCGGATCCGTCCCAACAGCCATTTTAAGATGGCCCTCGAGCTCCCGCTGGGGAGCGGAGTCTGGGGCTTGCCCTGCTCTGGTGCTCCAGCCGGGGCGCAGAGTCAGGGGCTGCTCCACATGGCTCCTGGAAGCAGTGGCATAGACCTGCTCCAGTGCTCCAGCTGGAGAGTAGGGTCAGGGGCTGCTCCACGTGGCTCCCAGAAGCAGTGGCATGGCCCTGCTCTAGCTCCTACACGTAGGGACAGCCAGGGGACTCCGCCCTGCTTGCTGCCCCTGCCCTAAGCACCGCCCCCGCAGCTCCAATTGGCCAGGAACCGCAGCCAATGGGAGCTGTAGGGCGGTGCCTGCAGACGGGGCAGCATGCAGAGCTGCCTGGCCGTGCCTCTGCGTAGGAGCTGGAGAAGGGACATGCCGCTGCTTCCGAGAGCTGCTTGAGGTAAGCACCACCCAGAGCTTGCACCCCTGAGCCTCTCCCCCTGCCCCAACCCCCTGCCCTAGCCCTGATCCCCCTCCCACCCTCCTAACCCCTCAATCCCAGCCTGGAGCACTCTCTTTCACCCCAAATCCCTCATCCCCAACCCCACCACAGAGCCTGCACCCTCAGCCAAAGCCCCCACCCCACCCCCCGTGCCCCACTCTCCCGGCCGGAGCCCCCTCCCACACCTGAACTCCTCATTTCTGGCCCCACCCCAGAGCCTCACCCCCTCCCATACCCCAACCCCAATTTTGTGAGCATTCATGGCCCGCCATACAATTTCTATTCCCAGATGTGACCCTCAGGCCAAAAGGTTTGCCCACCCCTGCTCCAGCCTTAGGACATGGTGCACAGGGGGAAATTCTACTGCCCCCTGTTTCCTAACTATGGATGGGACT
The DNA here is from genome assembly GCF_013100865.1 of Trachemys scripta elegans. NCBI lineage: Eukaryota > Metazoa > Chordata > Testudines > Emydidae > Trachemys > Trachemys scripta. The sequence continues at coordinate 13,223,158 of NC_048319.1, read as the reverse complement.
CAGGCGCCGTGAGGCGCATTAGTACCCAAACCACCTAATGACTCTTTGGTGGCTGTCTCCATAGAACGACTGCAGGTTGAGAAGACTTATAGTGAACAGCCATCTAATCTGAGAACTGGGCTCTCCAGCTCTAGGCAGGAAAATGCCCATGTGGGCCTGTTCTGAGGAGAATTAGGACATCAGGCTCCAGGGCCATCAAACTATTACAATGAAACTCTGCAATTCTTCATTTGCAACCTGGGCTGTTCAACGAAGGGGTTTTGGTTGGTTTTTTATTTATTTTTGTCTGTTTTGAAATTTGACATAAAATGTAGGTTTCAGAGGAGCCCCCCACCCCAACCTGCTGCACAGTGGTGAAGTGTGACGCCAGGGCTTGGTGTGCAGTTTGCAGTGTGCTCCAGCCCCCCCGTTCCCTTATCCCTGTTCCTACCGCACTCCAGGAGGCAGAGAGAAGGGAGCACTGGGAGGCTGTAGGGAAGTTTTGGGGCTGGCTCCCACTTGCCGCCCTGACAGTACATGCTGCCTGGGCGCCTCTGCACACGCAGCCCCTGGGACAGCAGTGGGGGGCTGGGAATAAGGGTCAGAGTGGAGCAGGGACCAAGCGCTGCCCTGCGGGGTGGGGGAGCAGCAGGGCTCCTGGCTCAGCATGGCCAGAGGAGGGGTGACCCCCAACATCTGGGAGCCACCTCCCACTTGTCAGCTTTGCTCCCTGCCTGGGCACGCTCTGTGCAGCAGCGAGGAGGAGCCGGAGCAGCAGCTGCTGCCTCCGCTGCAAGAGGAGCAGGAACAGGGAGCGTGCTCGGCCAGGCAGTAATGGCACTTGTGGCCGCTTCTCTGCTGCCGGGAACTCTGGGACTTGAGTCAAGCCGGGGCTGCATGCACACAGGAAAGCTATAGGGCTCAGACCCTAGGACCCAGCTTAACACAGGCGTGGGCCCTCCAGCCCTGCAGGTTCCTGGGACCCTGGCTCCGAGCCCTAGGTTAGGGCATTTGCAGTGTGGACACAAGGTGCGTTTGGCTTGAGCCTGGGCTCACACTGCTGTGTAGAATTACTCTAAGCTCCATCTCTTAGACATTCGCCTGCTTGTCTAGCGTCCCGTCTCTGAAAGCGGCCAGAACCGGAGGCTTCAGAGGAAGGTGCAAGAAACCCCGGCCCCTTGGGGAAGTTCATCCCTAACACCCTGTGAGGGATCACAGATCTTCCATCCATGCTCATGGGTACTCGATACTTTAAATGACTGCTTCTTTCCTTTGCTGCTTGAGGGGGAACAGGTAAGGAGAGTGCTTCTCTACGAATCTGAGATACTTGCTGTGACCTTGATAACTTGCCACATGACAATAGGTGGCTTGAGTTGGGGGCGGCATACCAGGATCCAGGGAGGGATAATGGAAGCCAGGGTGGTCATGTAGAACTTCATCTTTTGGAGATAGCTGTTGAGCTGGTGCAGATCTAAAACTGAGCTGAGACCTCCTTTTGCTTTTGTGGTTAGGTGATAATGGGAATAGAGCCCCTTCCCTCTGAAACATAGCTACCTCCTCTATGGCTCCAACCTGAAGGAGAGAATGAGTCCCCTGGAAGAGGAACTCCTCGTGAGAGTGGTCCCTGGGCAGGCACTGATGAAGATGCAGGAGGAGATGGTGGTTTGCGTTTATAGCCCCCATCTGACAAAGAGCAAAAGCAGAGTAATGGTGGGTCTGCTGCGGGCAGGGCAGGAGCATACAACCCCAAAGACTATAAAATCACCCTAGACTCTAAGCTCCATGGGTTGAAGGATTCTATTTGCTTCCCAAAAAAACAAGGGGGAAGGGGGCGCAAGTAAGCACCTTTGGGGGGGAAGGGGGCACAAGTCTTGTAATGTTTGTTGGACCATGTGCAGAAGCCCTGAGGATGGCAGCCAAGACCTCCTGTACCTGGAAGCCACAGAAGCCATGGTCTTGGTAGCCGAGTCCACCACATCTAGTCCAGCCCGCAGTGGCATGTGAAGGCAGGGGCTACTCAAGCCACTCTGATGGGTACCATTGAGGGAAACATTTCCAGTGACTGTGCAGCAATGTACATGTGCAATCACTCAAAGAAAAGTCTTTTTTTGCAACTGCATTACATATTGATCCACTGTAACCCCTAGATCCTTTTCAGCAGTACGACCACCTAGCCAGTTACTCCCCAGTTTGTAGTTGGGCGTTTGAGTTTTTTCCCTCTTAAGTAAAGTACTTTGCATTTGCACTTGTCTTTACTGACTTTCTTTTTGTTGATTTCAGATGAATTCTCCAATTTGTCAAGGTCATTTGAATTCTAACTCCAACGTGCTAGCAACCCCCTAGCTTGGCGTCACCCACAAATTTTATAAGCATATTCTCCATTCCATTATCCAAGTCATTAATAAAAATATTCAGTAGTACGAGACCCAGGAGAGAGTGCTGTAGGACCCTACTAGATACAGCTTCCCAGTTTGACAGTGAACCATTGATAACTACTCTTTGAGCATGGTCTTCCAACCCATGTGCCCCCACCTTATAGTCATTTCATCAAGACTACATTTCCAAGTTTGCTTCTGAGAATGTCATGTGGCACTGTCTTAGCAACCTTACTAAAGTCCCAGCGCCTTAAACACAAAACAACTTCTCTTTTTGTGCCACCCTCTACCTCAATCAGTGCCCAGGACGGAAAGCAAATGAAGCAGAAGTCCTGTAGGACAAGTAGTGATCAAATCATTAGAAAGGCGATCATAATGCCTATGCATGAGTGGGTTGAATTAAGATTGCACAGGTAGGGAGCAAACATGAACAATTTCAGACCAAGTGGGTACAGTTTGGCAAAGTTATAGGCGGCTTAAAGCAGGGGTTTATAATGGAAAGTGTTGGGCCACCGCGCCAGAGGTGTCACTACTGGGTCTGCCTATAACAGAAATTCCAAGAGGGAGAACAGGCTTGTAATTAAGGCTCTGGCCTGAGGTTTTAGAGACCTGGTTCAATTCCCTGCTCTGCCAGACTCCCTGCATGGTGCAGGTCACTTGATCTCGCTGAGTTTGTTCTGTCTTGGTATCCGCACCTGTAAAATGGGGAGACCATGACTTCCTTTCTCGCTCTCTCATCTGGTGGGATTGTCAGCTGTTCAGGGCAGTACAGTACAGGCTCAACAACAGCTAAGGCTTCTAGGTGCTACGGTCATATCAATAAAAACGGAGGATGAGACTGGAATTTGTCCAACCAACAGGCCTAGTCTCCAACCCCTGTAAAGAGGGTCATGGAATCTTTAGTGACGAGGGTTGCCAACTTTCTAACCGCACAAAAGTGAACACCCTTTGCCCCGCCTCTTCCCTGAGGCCCTGCCCCTTCTCTGAGGCCCTGCCTCCCGCTCACTCCATTTCCCTTCCCACCGTCGCTCACTCTCCCCCACCCTCACTCACTTTAACCAGGCTGGGGCAAGGGGTTGGGAGGCAGGCTCCAGGAGGGGGTCTGAGGTACAGGCAGGGGCTCAGGCCTGGGGAAGGGGGTTCTGGTGTGGGAGGGGGTGAGGGGCAGGCTCCAGGAGGGGGTCTGAGGTACAGGCAGGGGCTCAGGCCTGGGGAAGGGGGTTGTGGTGTGGGAGGGGGTGAGGGCTCTGGGAGGGAGTTAGGGTGTGGCAGGGAGTTGAGGTACGGACTCTAGCTGGGCAGCGCTTACCTCAGGCGGGTCCCGGAAGCAACTGGCATGTCCGGCTCCTAGGCGGAGTGGCACAGGGGCTCCGTGTGCTGCCCACGCCTGTAGACACCGCCCCGCAGCTCCGACTGGCTGCAGTTTCTGGCCAATGGGAGCTGCGGAGCTGGCACTTAGGGCGGGAGTAGTGCGCGGAGCCCCCTGGCTGCCCCTGTACCTAGGAGCTGGACATGCCGGCCGCTTCCAGGAGCCGCATTGGGGCCAGGGCAGGCAGGGAGCCTGCCTTAGCCCCGCTGCACCACCGACTGGACTTTTAGCTGCCCAGTCAGCGGTGCTGACCGGAGCTGCCAGGGTCTCTTTTCGACCAGGCATTCTGGTTGAAAACTAGACACCTAGCAACCCTATTAGTGATCCTAAAGTCTTGTTGCACACAGCAGCTAGGCCAGGATAAGATTTGGTGGCATAGTGCTACCAAAGCAAAACAAAACATGTTTCAGAGGAGTGCCTTCACACTGTGCTGATGTATGTCACAATGCTTGTGTCCACACAACAGCATGCTGTATTGCTAGAAGCATGGTGCACTGAGGGTAGGCGTCCCAGTATTCTCCACACTGCCTGAAGGGACATTTTCATTATGCATTGTAGGGATATGCTCTGGTGTCATAGGGGACTATGGGATCAAAGGCCCAGAATTCCCTTTGATCTGTCCCATGCGTCACCTCTCTGCTACCCCATGTTGCAAAGATGGATGAGGCACAGTGGAATGCAGTGCTCCAGTCGGACGTCAGGATCCTGTTGTACTGGGAAGGACACAGTGGGCAGTGGCCTCAGCGGAGGATATGAAGGCAGAGGATGCACTCGTTTGCCGAGAAGGTCTAACAAATGAGGAGTTTCACCATGTGCCCTGAAGGTGGCAGGACGTGGCTTGAGGCAGATCTCTGGTGGGAATTGATTCCACAGCTAAAGCCCTCAAGAAAGTGTCCACCAGGCAGCGTGCTCACTGAATACAGCTGCTGCAGTAGAGTGCAGAGTCAGCTAGAGACTGTTTCAGAGGTAGCCAGGTGTGGACCACTGAGGGCCAGATCCTTGAAATGTGCCTGGAATTGGCTGCCAATCATTGTAGAGTGCAGCACATTGGTATGACTGGATACCCTACCTGTCTCGCAGCGTCTGGATTAGCTCTGTTCATCTGATTCTGGATGCACTCATTGGTACAGGGGAGAACTGGGTATGAACTGCTACTACAATTTCAGTGCTTGGGAATCGGTGGGACTGGACAGGCCTCTGAACACAATTCCTCACAGAAGGGCCAGATCAAAAGCATTGTCAGAGATCAGAAAAGCAACCGCCAAGAAATGGTCCATTCATTTAGACATGGATCCAAGATGGTTCTCATTGGACACCAGAGGGAGATGTGACCTAGGCGGATGCAGGTTGCTTGAGCTTGGAAGCAGCCCACATGGAATCCCTAAACATTGTCCCCTAAAACCAATCATCCAACCCACCCCAAGAAATATTGTGCTTGACTACTGAAACCCCCAAGATCCCCTCTAGCTCTGCATTTTCCTCTCTGAATCTGAAAGCACACAAACAAAAACCCCACAGGAGATCTGCCTGATCACCTTCCTCAAACAAAATGGTGCCTGAGCCTGATGGAATGCAGCTGATGGCTGTACTACACCAGGTGGCCGCAGACACCACTGAAATTAACTCTATAGTTTCCACCCTACAACCAGCAAGACTGAAATTCAGAGTGCACTCCAAGCTCTTTCCAGATGAATGGCTGATGGACAACACAGAATTTCTGAAGTGGAAGATGATTTCAAGGAGAACAAGTTACAGGTTATGAAGAATTTTCATGATATCAAGACTATTAAGACCAAGCTAGTAGATCTAGAAAGCCACTCAAAACGACGTAACAGCAAGATTGTGGGTGTCCCTGAGGGAACAGAGAAAGGTAAACCCTCCGAACATTTCCTTAAACTGCTAACTAAGTTGTTGGTTCTGCCAGTAGATTTTTGGTTTGACACAGAACAGGCACACTAGGCTCTTGCCTTCAAGCCTGCTCCAGAAGGTCAGCCTAGAGCATTGATTGTGAAGTTCCTGATGTTTACCAACAACAAGGAGCTTATATTGCAGAAATCCAGAGGGGAAAAAAGGAACTGTTATGGGGAGAACCAGCAATTAAAATACTGCTCTTCCAAGTTTATGCCTGTGATGAGGGCAGCTTTTAACCAGGCAAAACTATTGGCCGGGAAGATAGACTTGAAATATTTTATTAAATTCCCAGCAGTGCTCCATATTAAGAATGGCAAGAAGATAGTATCAATTCCCTCAAAAATCTGCAAACTTCTCCCTTGCAAGAGGAGAAGACATCTATGGAATGATCAGACAGTATGGAAAGTATATATTGCTCGCTTAGAACTAATATGCACTAAACAAGTTGATGGGTGCTAGTTCATAGTGATATGTTAGTTCCTTTTCCCCCCCTCTCTCATTGGGGTTGAAGGGTTATTATCAATTTACTTCCTATTGCCTTAACTCATAGGAAAGGAGCATCAATGTAAAATCCATCATTTTGGTTAATATATATATTTTAAATGGATATATACCTATCTCATAGAGCTGGAAGGAACCCCAAAAGGTCATTGAGTCCAGCCCCCTGCCTTCACTAGTAGGACCAGTTTTGCCCCAGATCCCTAAGTCACCTCCTCAAGGATTGAACTCATAGCCCTTGGTTTGGCAGGCCAATGCTCAAACCACTGAGCTATCCCTCTGCCTCTAATGGTTTTATTAGCTGGGGCTTCCTTATGGACTAAGTGTACCAAGGTTCTATTGGTAATAGGTAAGGCTACGATTTAGTCATGGGTATTTTTAGTACAAGTCATGGACAGGTCACGGGCAATAAACAAAAAAATTCACAGCCCATGCCCTGTCCATGATTTGTACTATAAATACCCCTCCCAAGGGGGTGGGGGAGGCTCCCAAGGGGGTAGGGGACGCTGCTCGGGGGGAGGACCTGCGGCACCTGCTGCCAGGGGTCCAGCCACCTGCCGCTTTTCCGGCTTCCCCCGGGACCACTGCTGGGGGCCACTGTGCTGCAGCTGCTCCCACCACCCTCAGGATCACTGCTCAGATGGTCCCTGGGGCCAGCTGCCTGGAGTCATCCAAGCAGCAGCAGGTATGGCTGGCTACAGAGCCACCTGAGCAGCTGGCCCTGGGGCCAAATGCAGAAAGTAATGGAATCCGTGAGTTCTGTGACCTCCGAGACAGACAGACAGGGCTGGCTCCAGGCACCAGCTTACCAGGCAGGTGCTTGGGGCGGCCACTTCGGAGAGGGGCAGCACGTCCAGCTGTTTGGCAGCCATTCGGCGGATGGTCCCTCACTCCTGCTCGGAGCAAAGGACCTCCCGCCGAATTGCCGCGGCAGATCGCGATCGCAGCTTTTTTTTTAATTGTTTGTTTGTTTGGCTGCTTGGGGCGGCCAAAACCCTGGAGCCGGCCCTGCAGACAGAGCCCTGGTAATAGGTGATTACTGTAGTTGTAATAAGCTCTATGCATCTGAAGAAGTGAGGTTTTTACCCACAAAAGCTTATGCCCAAATAAATCTGTTAGTCTTTAAGATGCCACCAGACTCCTTGTTGTTTTTGTAGATACAGACTAACACGGCTACCCCCTGATACTTGTAGTTGTAATGTTTGGGCTGTGAGGGTCTCCAAGTTTCACCTGATCTGGACATCCACTCTGGGTGCCAAGTGTATATTTCTGAACTGTTTAAACAGATTCTTCTTTTTGACTAGATCAGGGGTCGGCAACCTTTCAGAAGTGCTGCGCCAAGTCTTCATTTATTCACTCTGATTTAAGGTTTCAAGTGCCAGTCATACATTTTAACGTTTTTAGAAGATCTTTCTCTAAGTCTATAATATATAACTAAACTATTGTTGTATGTAAAGTAAATATGGTTTTTAAAACGTTTAAGAAGCTTCATTTAAAATTAAATTAAAATGCAGAGCCCTCCGGACCGGTGGCCAGGACCCGAGCAGTGTGAGTGCCACTGAAAATTGGCCTTCGGCACGCGTGCCATAGGTTGCCTACCCCTGACCTAGATTATTGAGTATGTTCAGTGAGGCCAAGGATGAGCTAATCCTCCCACCTACTCTTAAAGAAGCTGTTATTTCTGTTATTCCTAACCTGGGAAAGACCTTGAACTATATAGTAATTACAGGCCAATTTCTTTAATCAATTGTGATGATAAAATTTTAGCTAAAGTTCTTGCTGTATGAGAGAACTTTGTCCAATCCCATATTATACACATAAATCAGGTAAGTTTACTTTATAATAGACTTGGCTCAGATAATTTGCATCAACTGATTGATATTATTGCCACTTTGAGAGATTCTAAAAACCCTTAGCTGTCATTTCTTTACACACCAAAAAGGCCTTTGACTGCATAGTCTGGGACTATCTTTTTCCTGTGTTAGCAAAATTTGGATTTGGTGGCTCATGTATTGCGCGGATTAATCTTTTATACTCTAACCCGACTGCCAGGGTAGTTACCAATGGTATTATTTCCACCCCATTTCCATTACAGAATGAGCCGAGGCATGGCTACCCCGTCTTCCTCTTCTGTTTGATTTAGCTCTAAAACCTTTAGCCATTGCCATCCGAGCTAATCACCCTATTCACGGCATCAAGGTGGGCCGAAAAGAGCACAAAATTAGGCTCTATGTTGTGGATGATGCTCTTGTATTAGTGTCTAAGCCTGAGGTTACCATTCCTAACCTTCTAACCACTATTAATAAATTTGGATTCCTCAGGATATAAAATTAATTGGGGGAAAATCAGAAATCTTAGGCATTAACAAATATGCCCACAAAGGCCTTTCCTCAAATTGGGAATTTCAAAGGCAATCATCTTATATGAAATATTTAAGAATACCAATTCTCAAAATTATTCCAGATATCCCTAAGATAAATATAGATCCAATTAATGCCCAAACGTCTGATAATTTGAGGAGATAGAGAGTTTTAACCCTCAGTTTGTTTGTTGGATAAAATTCATATATTGACAACGAACGTCCTTCGCAGAATTTTGTTATCTCCTATGGGGGGATCCCTATTTCTACTCCTCAAACTCATTTTAAGAAAATTCAATAATATTTTCAGAATGTTCCTTTGGGGTGCAGGTAAGAAACCTAGATTGGCTCTGAACAAATTACAGCTCCCCCATCTCTGGGAGGATTTCATTTTCCCAACTTGGAAAATGATCATATCTCCTTTTTGTTAAGCCCGGCATCTTTGTGGCTGTTAGATATGACCACACAGACCCCACCTCGGGTTCAGACTGAACAAGAATTGGTATACTCTCCCGCACTTTCAGGCATTGTAGGATCAAGTTGGTATAGATTTGATGGCTCCAGAGCTCTCACAATAGCATTTGTGAGGCAAGCTTGGTCAAACTTAGCTAAAACATTGCACTTCCACCCATTTTTCCATGTAGATGTAGTAATCTACTCTGGAGCAATCATAGCCTTAAAATCAGCAGCAAAACTTTGCTGTGGAGGGATTGGATGGCCACAGGAATTATGACTGTGTCACAGCTAACTGACAATGATAAATTTAAACCATTTGTAGATCTTCAGCAACAATTTGGCATGCCTTGCTCTGTAGCATGGAAATCTCTTCAGTTAAAGCATTGAATTGTACATATATATGCACTGGATGCATTGAGAGCTTCAAGGACTTCTCATAGATTCATAGAATCCAAGGCCAGAATGGACCATTGTGATCATCTAGTCTGATCTCCTGTATAACGCAGGCCAGAGAATTGCCCCAAAATAATTCCTAGCAAGAAAAATATCCAATCTTGATTTAAACATTCTCAGTAATGGAGAATCCACCATGAGTCTTGGTAAATTGTACTAATAGTTAATCACCATCTATCTGTTTTCACCTTATTTCCAGTCTGAATATGTCTAGCTTCAATTTCCAGCTACTTAAAGGCTCTGTCCCCAGGTTGGGTATGCATACAAGATACAAAACACAGTTGCTGGACTACTACAATGAAAAGACTATTCCACTAAGGTGACAGACCCATACCTAAGCCAGACATCATCAGGATGTTCTTTGGGGAGGGACCTCAACATCTTTTCTTTTCAGACTCCACTTACAGTCCTACACAGTCTCTCCACACAAACAACTGTAATGTATTATTATCACTTTGCCCTCCTAGGGACCTAGTTCTGTTTGCAGCTCTGCTGCTGACTCACTGCATGACCTGGGTCAAGCTGTTCTCGCTCTCTCTCTGCTTGTTTTCCCAGCTGTACAATAGGGATAAGGACCAGCAGTGATGTAGCCTCACTGTTATTAGTGTATTCCATCCCACAGCTCTCACAGCACTTTACAAACATGAATACATGAAGTCTCATTAAATCCGTGTGAAGTAAGCCATTGTTTTATCCCCATTTTACAGACAAGAACATTGAGGCACAGAGCAGGTTTCACAACCTGTTTATGGCAGAGCCAAAGCTAGAACCCAGATCACCCAGTCCGGCACATTAGCCACAAAGCCAGTTTTCTCCCTGATTTTGTCAGTGGGAACATTCCCTAGTGTTTGATGTTCTGTGGGGCCACATTGCTTAGGGCAACCGGCAGGGGGCAAGAGGCATTTTTGTTGTGGTTGCTACTCTCCAGCAGACCTTTTATTTCCACGCTGCAAGATCCCTGCTGCACTAGTCATCACGGTGTGTGCGATGGCACGTCTACCTTGGGAGAGATGCGCAGTGAAGCAGCCAGTTTGGGTACCAATTTATACAGAAGCCCGATTTCAAAAGAAACACACACACCAGAACGTTCGGACTAAAAACTCTAGAATCCCAGCCAGGCAGATCTCTCCGTCACATAGCCACGAGCCTTCTCAGTGGGGCGGCAACTGCTTGGAAAGCCAAGGAGAGAGACAAATTAAGGGCGGGGGCAGCTGCACTCTCGACAGAATAATCTTTTCACAGACGGAAGCACAAAGGCAGCATTGTCTGGTGGTTAGAGCAGGAGCCTGGGGGCCAGGACTCCTGCACTAGTTCTGTCTCTGCCCATGACCGTGGGCAAGTATCTCCCCCCACCCCGGGGAGGCTTTGCAAAGCACTGGATCATCAGAGAGAGGAGCCATAGAAGCAGACTGTTGTGTTTAAAAACAAAAAGGAAGGCGTAGGCAGGGCCAAATCCTGTGAGGGCCAGGATTCCACTCCATAGAGAGGTTGCAGAGCACGTTCCTGGGCTAGGACTGCAGCAAGTCCCCAGAATCCGCAAGCCTTATGAGGAACTGGGCCCTCCCTGGCTGTGGCTAGAGGTGGACTGGAACCAGAAAGACGCGCCGTGGGGAGTGGCACAGAGAAAGATTGCTTAGTGACTGAGCCCAGCTGCTTAGACACCTGCTGAAGCCGATGCAATCAACAGGCGCCTAGCCTAGGTCTGAACTGGCTGCAGTCTTTGACCCGAAACTCCTCCGCAGGGCGGGACAGTGGGCGTTAAAACAGGCATCAGGGAGGCAGTCTGAGCCGTCCAGAATTCTCCACCCTGCTACATTGCCCAAGGTCAGGAGCAGTTTCTATTGTCCCTAGCCCCAGCTCTCGCCTTTATTGGCGGCCAAGCACAGGGAGTTCTGAGAGGCCTAGTGCAAAGATAAACCAAGTGGTTTTGAGGAAGGGAGGCCCAGGGGGACCCTGCATGCGGTCCCCAGGAAAGGGCTCTCTATTGTCACTGCACATGGGAGGGACTCCGAAGAGGCTACAGTCAGATTGCTAGCTCTAGTAAGTGCACGTTTACCTCAAAGCATTACCACTACCCCTTCCTAATGACCTGCAGCCCCCCTCCGCTAGTCCAGCCTTGGCCTCCCCATCCCCACTTGGGAAAGGATCTGCAGCCCCTCCCCCGCAATTCCCCTTCATCCCCCCACTTTTACACTCTGATGAGCAAGATCACAGGAGCAATTCAAGTGCCTGCACAGGTTTGCTTCAGCCTCGTGCAGGGACGGCTCCAGGCACCAGCGCACCAAGGCGGCAAGCCGTGGGGGGCGGCAGTCAGGGAGCCATCGGTGGCATGCCTGCAGGAGGTCCGCCGGTCCCGCGGATTCAGCGGCAATTCGGCGGCGGGTACACCGAAGCCGCGGGACCGGCAGATCACCTGCAGGCATACCGCTGAATCCGTGTTACCAGCGGACCTCCTGCAGGTGCGCCGCCAAAAGCCGCTTGACTGCCGTGCTTGGGGCGGCAAAATACATAGAGCCGCCCCTGGCCTGGTGGATGGAGTTTTGCTCCACCCTTGGGGCACTTAAACACTAACTAGGTGTGGTGCGTGCGCCCATGCTAAGGGAGAGAAGACACCCAAGCAAACAGCCAGAGAAGCTGGTTTGGCAGGTTTCATTGCAGAAACCACCCCCACCCTCTCAGCCTGCTAAATCAAGCAGCATCTCGAAAACACTGACCACAGCCCTGGCCTGACTGGGGCGCTGGAACAGTTTGTACAGTGGGGGGGGCTGAGAGCCATTGAACTCATCTGTAAACCCTGTATGTGATGGAACCACTTCAAGTCAGGGGGTGTGGCAGCCCCCCCAGCACCTATGGGCCTGACTCCCACTGCAGCCCAAGGCACAGGGCTACTACAGAAGGGAGGGGACAGCACCACCCAGTATTTTGTCACGGTGCTTTAAGCACTGATTGAGCACAGACCCAGTCCCACCCTAACAGCTCACAGTGCAAACAAACACAGTTGTGGGGAAACTAGAGGCGGGGAGGATCTGGTCTGGGGCCTTAGGCTGGGAGCTCGGCCCCTGGTTTGTATATACAGCACAGGGTGCACTACAAATAGCCGGCTTTTCCTTTCCTTTCCTACTGCCCAGCAGAGATGTGGCTGAACAAACAGGCACTTTTCCCCAGGGCCTGAATTCAGCTCAGGTCTCATCTGCGCTACCGCTGACAACAGTGGTCTAATCAGATCCTCTGATTTAGTTTTATTTGCAGCCTAGATTTGGCCCCGAGAGTGTATCCTGTCCCAGACGCAGATTTGGCTCTAAGTTACGCTCGTGTAAATCCGGAGTAACTCCTGGATTATTCTCTGCATAAAGCCGCCTATAATTTCTTAAAACTTGTTTTTCGCCAAAGCGCCTTTGCTGTCTGCAGCTCACCTACTTATGCCTCACTCTGGTGCTTCAGGGTCACCAGTGAGACTGTTTACATCCCAGCAAGCTGTTTTGTGGCTACAGCAAAGAGCTGTTTGCTTCACTGCCCGGGGCAGGGGAGGCCCCTGAGACACACCAAGGAGGAACCTGTGAAATCAGACTTTGGGGAAGTCAGCCTAACGCTTCAGAGCTCAGATCTGAAATAAAATCAATTCTACTTCCCTGCATTTCAGTCTCAGCTTCCAGGCTCTGGGCTCAGCCCCGTGTCCAGGTCACTGGCCATAGCTAAGGATTTGGTGCTGACAAGAGTGAAAGGTGAGTTTCCTTTACAAAACTGCCATTGGAGCCGGGTTCCCATGGCAAAACCCAGTCCTAGAGCTGCTGCCCTCGCTCCGGTTAGCGCTTAAAGTCTGATTCTTTGGGAAGCACCTCTCCAAGTCCGTAGGAATCTTTGAACATTGCTCCCCCTATTCCACGGGAGCTCTGGGGACTTTCGGACACACCCGTCCCTTAGAAACACTCCAGCAGGGACTGAAAGGCACGTCTATGGCCCCCGCTGGCTTCCAGGGAGGTGTGCTGACAAAATGGGGAAGACTGTCCTTTTCCAACTCCAAAAGGAGGTCGTTTTTCAGCTCTGTGCCAGCATCGAGGAATTCCCTCTCCCTCCCCCACAGCCCAGTTCAATCAAAGCCACAGTTCCCACCACATTAACACTCACCTGGGGGGAGTGCGAGGTGTCTGCTCCTCGACCACAGAGAGATTCCCTGGGATTCAGCCACACATCGAGCCGACTCCCTGGTGCTCCCCTACCAGGAAGAAGACAACTCTCCACTCCCCAGGTAGAGCCTGCTTGAAATATGCAGCAGCCGCTTTCAGTTCAGGGCGGCTCGCTTAACCCTTTGTGGGCCAGAAACTGGAAGGCAAACAGGGCGAAAGAAAAGGTAACCTTTGGGAAATGGGACGTGGGCAGCTATGCTGGCATTTAACACACAGGAAGACAGAGCAGGCCAGAAAATACTCTGTATACCTGGGGAACCCTAAAAAATTAATGGGGAGGAGGAGAGACAAAGGACCTGGGGGTTACAGTGGACGAGAAGCTGGATATGAGTCAGCAGTGTGCCTTTGTTGCCAAGAAGGCCAACGGCATATTGGGCTGCATTAGTAGGAGCATTGCCAGCAGATCGAGGGACGTGATCACTCCCCTCTATTCGGCACTGGTGAGGCCTCACCTGGAGTATTGCATCCAGTTTTGGTCCCCCCGCCACAGAAGGGATGTGGACAAATTGGAGCGAGTCCAGCGAAGGGCAACGAAAATGATCAGGGGGCCGGGGCACATGACTTATCAGGAGAGGCTGAGGGAACTGGGGTTATTTAGTCTGCAGAAGAGAACAGTGAGGGGGGATTTGATAGCAGCCTTCAACTACCCGAAGGGGGGTTCCAAAGAGGATGGAGCTCAGCTGTTCTCAGTGGTGGCAGATGACAGAACAAGAAGTAATGGTCTCAAGTTGCAGTGGGGGAGGTCTAGGTTGGATATTAGGAAACACTATTTCACTAGGTGGGTGGTGAAGCACTGGAATGGGTTCCCTAGGGAGGTGGTGGAATCTGCATCCTGAGAAGTTTTTGAGGCCCGGCTTGACAAAGCCCTCGCTGGGATGATTTAGTTGGGGTTGGTCCTGCTTTGAGCAGGGGGTTGGACTAGATGACCTCCTGAGGTCCCTTCCAACCCTAATCTTCTATGAGTCTAAGCCTCTGTATTGCAAGGGGATGGGGCTGATCTAAAACAGCCTTGCACATTTCTTTCTCACCCTCCCCCGCTCACCTGGGAGGGGAGTTTCTTCCTTAGCATCTCCCTAGCAAGGACAGGCGAGGGGCTGGGTGCTTGAGCTGGGAAATTGGCATGGCATTTTTGCAAGGGGGATCAAACAGCTCTTTCCTCCCTAGCCTGCTACGACTCTGGGGTTTCGAGGGCACCTTCCCACCTGCATTAGTACCACAAGCCTCTGGCCAAGGTGGGCAAGATGCATCTCAATCAGCCAGAGGGGTCGCTATTGAGTAATGAGAGTCCCCCCACCCCCATCCCTGGGGCTTTCTCTTCTGGAGCACCCTCAGGGAGCAAAGAATGGGGCATTCTCTCCCCTGTGCTGACTGACTGCTAGCTCCAATCCCCACCTGCCCTGCATGCTCCATCCCTCATCTCCCCTACCTTCTTCTATGGCCCCGCTCCCTCCCTTGTCTCCTCATCTAGCAAATCCCCCTGCACCCACGAGAGTCCATCTGAAGGATTAAACAAAACATGCAGCACGAAGTGACATTTACACCTGTCACTCTGCTCGTCTGTTACCCCCCTTCCCTCCTTGGGTCTGGTCTGTTTCGGTTGGAAACTCTCCAGGGCAGGGACTCACTAGTACTCTGGCTGGCCAGTGCCTGGCACAATGGAGCCCCATCCTCAGCTGGTCCTTAGCTGCATAGGTGCTACCATCATACAAACAACAACAACAAGAATTGCCCTACTGGGGCCAATGCAGAACAGGATCACCAAGCCACGGGGCTGGGCTGCTGGTTTTTCTTCACTGAATTCAATAGAGCAGTGCCTGCCTGCACCAGTGTGGAATTTGGCCCATTTGCCATCCCCAAGCAGGTCAACAGTCCAAGTCCTGCTGTGTGACCCTAGGGCTGTGGTCAATGTTTGATGTTATTGAGGAGGGCATAAAAGTCACCTTAGACAGCAGCCTGATTGTGCAATACTGAACAAGGAGAAAAAAAATCTTCCCTAATGTCGGCAGCGATCAGCTTCGTTCCATCCCGGCGCGCGAGACAGGATTACGCTATAATCTTAGCCTGCAGGGCCACCAATTTCATCGCTGCTCATGGAACTGTCCAGCGCTTTGTTTGATATCAAGCATGGCCTAGTGGTGTGAACACAAGACGAGGAGGGAGGAACTTCTCAGCTCTAACCATCTCTCCGAGCAGGGTTCTCTCTGGGGACCAAGGCAGGAAAGTTCCTCTACAGCTCAGCTTCCTGGACAGTGAAATGGAGATCATAATATTTTTGTCTGATGGGGGTTGTTAGGATTCGGTGGTCAATGTCTGCACAGCACTCTGAAGATGTCAAACGATACAGAAGGCTGAAGATTCTCACTAGCTACAAGTATCAGAGGGGTAGCCGTGTTAGTCTGAATCTGTAAAAAGCAACAGAGGGTCCTGTGGCACCTTTGAGACTAACAGAAGTATTGGGAGCATAAGCTTTCGTGGGTAAGAACCTCACTTCTTCAGATGCAAGTAATAGAAATCTCCAGAGGCAGGTATAAATCAGTGTGGAGATAACGAGGTTAGTTCAATCAGGGAGGGTGAGGTGCTCTGCTAGCAGTTGAGGTGTGAACACCAAGGGAGGAGTACTGCTTCTGTAGTTGGCTAGCCATTCACAGTCTTTGTTTAATCCTGATCTGATGGTGTCAAATTTGCAAATGAACTGGAGCTCAACAGTTTCTCTTTGGAGTCTGGTCCTGAAGTTTTTTTGCTGTAAGATGGCTACCTTAACATCTGCTATTGTGTGGCCAGGGAGGTAGCTACAGTATTTGACTCCACATGATGCAGCTTCATAGGTGTGGTCTTGGGAATCAGGTTTCCATTGCTTTGAGAATAATGCTGAACTAACACTGTCACTCACGTGCTGTTTCCTTAAAGCACTGATCCTTCCAAATTACAGACCAACCACCAATGGGCTTTTCCTCTCCCTCCTCAACCCACAGACCAGATCCCTTCCGAGCTGGAGAAATCTCACTTAGCCCCTTACTAATATCAGCTGGGTTATTTTTAAACAAGCAGAAGATTGCCTAGCCAGTGCAAATCTCCTTCCTGGAGATACAGATAAAACTGAACAGTGGCAGAGGCAGTTCAACACTGCAGCACCTGGCTCTCCCAGTGAGGAATCTTTTGACAGTCCCTGGGTAACAGGTAACTTCCACATGCCTTCCCAAATTAAGCAAACACAGCTGAACACTGATCTAATACATTATGCATATCATGGTGACTGATACTTAGATGGCACTTTCCATCAGAGGGTCTCACAGCTCTTTATAAAGGTGAGTATGTATTATAATTCCCGTTTGACACATCGAGAAACTGATGAACATGTAGGTTAAGTGACCTGGCTATGGTCAAACAGCAAGTCAGTGGCAGAGTCAGGTCTCCTGATTCCCTGCATTTCCCAGACCATGTCTCCTGATTCCCAGTGCAGGAATCATTAAATTCCCTCCCTCCCTTAATCAAATCTGTATAATCAAAGAATAACTGAAGGCACAAGATCATAGAGGAGCTTTTCCGACCCAGGTGCCATATTGGCATGCCAGGTAATATTTAGTTAAAAAAAGCTGGGGTGTTCCTATGGTGGAATCTATCCAGGGCCCGGATTCTGCAAACACTTACATACTTAACTTTACTACCACAAGTACTCCCATTGACATCTGTGGAACTACTAACAGCAGTGAAATCAAGCATGTGTGTAAGTCAGCGTTTCTCAAACTATTGTATTGGTGACCCCTTTCACATAGCAAGCCTCTGAGTGCGACCCCCCTTATAAATTAAAAGCACTTGTTTATATATTTAACACCATTATAAATGCTGGAGGCAAAGCGGGGTTTGGGGTGGAGGCTGACAGCTCACAACCCCCCATGAAATAACCTTGTAACCCCGGAGGGGTCCTGACCCCCAGTTTGAGAACCCCTCGTGGAAGTGTTTGTAGGATGGGGGCCTTGCTCTCTATAGAATAAGGCTGCACTGCACCTTACTCTTCCCGGCCCCCAATTGTACATAAGAGTTTACAGTACACCCATCAAGGAATACAGGGGCTAATTAGGAAGTACTTAAAAGTTTTATGCTGCTTAGAAACTGACCAAGTGTGATGCGGTGCTCACTCCACACTAGCCAAGCAAAAACAACGAGGAGTCCTTGTGGCACCTTAGAGACTAACATATTTGGGCATAAGCTTTCGTGGACTAGAACCCACTTCATCAAATCCAAGCAGGGGTTAATGAGACTGAGGAAGGGGCCAATTAACTGGATAGGCCACAACTGAGGGGAATTAGGTAACTCTGGATTGATGATGGAGCCCAGCTGAGAAGGAACAGGCAGGGTTAGTACAAAGTCAGGAAGCTGGCAGCAGAGGGAGCCTATAGCTGCTCTCTGGAGATTTGGTTGAATGAGTGATGACAACATTGGCCATTCAGGTGGCGTGTGTAGGTGTGAGGCTATGCCTACACTAAAGAGAAAAGGGGTATTTTTAATGTTTATATCCTGGTAAAGAAAAGGCAGTTGTAGTTTTAACATGGCCTAGCTGGGCAAGATAAATCTATACCAGCGGTTACATTCACAGCATACACACAGAGCTAGAAACAAACCAGACATGCTCTTGCTGGAAGGTTGCAACGTAACACAACTTTATTTCCTAGAATCTAGAAATCTAATACACACCAAGCAAATACAGAGCTAGTCAAAGCAGGCGGCTCCCTAAGGCAGAGAAGCACAACTCACCCCACCTTGCCCCAGAGTGGCTTTTTTTGCAGACTCACAGCTGAGGAGCAGAATTGCACATGTCCCTCTGAGCCCTCTCATCTGCAAGCAGGAGCAGGAAACCCCTTAGAATTGAAAGTGACAACTTATTTTAACAAGTTTTCAATACACCACACCAGCTAACACATTAAAACCACAACTGCCGTCCTAGTCTTCACTAGGCTGTTACCATTGGTTAACACATGTTAAAAACGCATCTTTCCCCCCCTCTCATAATGAAGACAAGGCGGAGAGAAAATAAAATCAGAGGCCGGGGCAGATCTCTACACTAGATGGTGCCATTGTAAGGGGAAAAGAGATGACCTGCCAGCAGCCAGCCATGAGTTATTGTGAAGTCCTGGGCTCATGAAAACAGGACATAATGGGTTGGGGAGACCAGCGCTTTCTCAGCCCAGTATCCTGATAGGACAATATTGGAGGCACAACTAAGAGAAATGGGTTACTACTAGGCAGAAGGGGATCGTTTCTTTGAAGAGCTTCTTTTAGATGAAGCATCTTCCACAGCTGATAGGATGTTGCATTTGTAATGAGCTGCTTTGGGATCGTCCTTCCTGCTAACAAGCAGAGTGCCCATCAATTAGATCGGCCAACTCAGCCTGGCACTGGCATTCTCGTGACTTCCTCACCCCTGGAGGGTACGTCATGTTGCCACCACAGAAAACAAGCACTGGCAGCAGCATAGCTGGCTGGCAGCCTCCCAGCAATGGCAAATATTGTAAAGAGAGAAAAGGAAGGGAACACAGAGAGAAAGAGACACACTCTCAAGGGGCCAACAGCCTTGGTGTAAGGGGAGACAGTTATACTGTCTTCAGTGGAGCTGAGTGCACTTACAGCTGGGCTGAACTAGACCCAATATTAGGGAGCTGTGGAGAGGTGGAAAAGGCTGTTGGAACAGAAGGACCCATGGCTGATTCACACTTAAAGGGACCAGAATCTATTTCCAATCTAGTCCACTGCAAACAGCAGTTGCAGGTTCTGACAGCTCCTTCTCCTGCCCCCTTTACAATCACATCTGCCTGTTTTAGAAACGTTTCTCTTCCCCCAATTGCTGTATGGAAAAGCTCCAGAGGAAGTGACTCATTTGGGGGAGTCAGCGACACTGATGAGACACAAAGTACCGTCAAATGTACAAAGCAGGAGTGTGGAACTGAGTCGAGCCAGACAAACCCCGTGTGGCCCTGCCATGTCCCCCACTAGAGGCGGCGCTCCTGCACTGGGAGCAGAAGAGATTCCATGTGTAGATAAATCTCTAATAATTTTCATATGACTTTACATTGTGCCTCTTCATATAACCTTGTGGTGGGTCTACCCACGTGTGATCTCTGTTTTCATGGGACTTTGTATCAAAGCCTCATTTAGAAACTTTGCATTGCCCTTGGTATAATATTATAGCCCCTAAGGATAGAATAAGATAGAAGAAAAATTTATTTTTGCTAGCAGTAGAACAAGAGCTCTCCCCCCCCCCACTCTTAATCAATTGCCCTGTTGAATGAATGAGGTGTGGATGAGCAAGGCATGGAAGGCAGCACCTCCAGACAGCCTCAACTGTTGGAGAGGGGCTGGGAGCCAGACCCAAGGACAATAAAACGTGTCAAGTGGGCTCATTAAAGACAAGCAGACATACTGACGGCCTCGGGGGTTAGAAGCAAGCACCTTCTTTTGGAAACACCCTCTTTGCAGCATTGGGACAACACTCAAAAGAAAGCAGCACAAAGGACCAATGGACACAGACACAGAGTTTGAATCTGGTATAGATTTGCATAAGAGGGAAGCTGCTATAAAAGTGAGGTGTCTTGCAGAGGACCCCGGGTCTTGTCTTGTCAACATGGGAGCATCGATCCGGGTTGGCAGAAGCCCGGCTCCACCCCCTCCCCCATCTAACTCACCTGGCCAGTAAAGTTAAGGGGAGCAACTAATTGGTAACAACAAGACGGAGTGTTTTTGTGTGTGTGTGTGAGTGTAAGTGTAATATATTATATGCATATGATACAGTGTTAATGAATACATGTATTACTAATAAATGTGGCGTTTTGCCTTATTCCCCCTGAAAAGATCCTGTGCAGTACTTTAAGTACAACACATGTAGTGTCCAGCCACGTCCCAGCACTTACGGGGTGGGGGAGGGTGGTGCCTTTGCAAGGTCAGCGCATCCCCTATGCAGGGGAGAACACCACTATGTGCTGCCCTGCACCTGTGTGTGTGACACCATCTTCCTGCTGCCCTGTGCCATCCTGCCACACTCTGTGAAATGGGGGTGGGACAGTCAGCCTACGGTGACAGTTCTGTTGCTCTGAAGCTAGGCCATGTCAGAGTGGTGCTTGGGGAGGAAGTGGACACACCGCTTTGCAGAAGCAGAGCCCCCCTCATGGGGCCCTTACCGGGGAGGGCAGGGGCTCACACTGCCCTTCTTCCTTTTGAGTCAAAACCACCAGAACAATGTCATATAAAGCTATAGCTCTACCTACCCCATCTTCTTCAACTATACACCTCCATGAAACCAACCAGTCACCAAGGGCATAACCAGACAACCCGAACCCTGCCCTCTGCGACATACCCTGAAATCAGGACGCACCCATCTCCTGGATAAAGAACAATGCCACACGGCCATATTGGAGGCTCCAGTTCGATGGGTTGGTCCAGGGATCAAGCAGGACTGGCTCTGGTGCATGAGACGTATTCTCCTTGAGAGAAGAAGGGGGTGATGTATTTCATAATGTGCAACAGCAACTGCTTTGTCATCCAAGGTGAGACTCATACATTGTATTTGGTTGAATAAATGATGGTAACAACACAGGACTACTAGATCCTCCTGTGTGTCAGGGCAAAAGAGGAGAACTCTACCACTAGGTGGTGCTGTTACACGAGAGAAAAAGAAGATGAGCCAACAACAACTGGTATAATTGACTGTAAAGCCTGGGCCTATGTGTGTTAAGAATAAGAGGGAGAGCGGGGAAGAGGATTGTTTTGGCTCAGTTCCCTAGGAGGGCAGGGTGTAGCCCGAAGTCCACTTTGGGTTTGTCTAGAATCTAGACTAGGATTTAAAGATGCGTTGTTAAAACGTGCTATCTACCCTGTTCTAGCTAGCACATTAGAAGTGTGGTATAGGCAAGGTGGTGTACATTTTAACACAGTGGTTCTCAACCAGGGGTATGTGTAACCATGGGAATACGCAGAGGTCTTCCGGGGGTAGTCAAGTCATCTAAATATTTGCCTAGTTTTACAACAGGCTACATGAAAAGCACTAGTGAAGTCAGTACAAACTAAAATTTCACACAGACACTGACATGTTTATAGTGCTCTATATACTATTCAGCGGTTCTCAAACTGCAGATCAGTTCATTTTACTGGAGTCACCAAGGCCAGCCTTAGACTTGCCGGGGCCCAAGGCAGAAAGCCACACGGGGCTGAAGCCAAAGCCCGAGTTTTTAAGAGAGGTAAAACCTGGGGTACGCAAGACAAATCAGACTCCTGAAAGGAGTACAGTGGCCTGGAAAGGTTGAGAACCACTGTTTTAACACATGATAAACTGGTCGAATGAGTGGGAGCTTAGACTTTCGAGCGGTGTAACATGTTCATGTCTTTGCTGCCTTGTCTACACTAGGCTTTTCAGAGTGGGTTTGTTAGAATGTGGTCTGACATCCCACCTTTAAATCCAAATCCAAATCCAAAGTCTGTCTCGGGGATAATTTCTTTGAAGAGCTCCTTTTAGACAACAAAGCTTTCCTAAGGGATTGTTAGTGGCTCTTTAGAAACCAAACATCCTAACATCACCAATTAGATTGACCAAGCCAGCCTGACACTGGCATTCTCATGACTTCCTCGCCCCGGTTCAGCCCTGATGTGACGGGACAAACTTCTATTGACTGGAATGCAGTTGAATTCACTTATACCAGGGCTGAATTTTAAAGAGTGTAGAGAAAAGGACTTTGGAACCTAAGGGTGTTGGTCACAGAGCTGCTGATTCAAACTGGAAGGGGGAGCATCAATTTCAAATCTAGTCAGTTTCATAGAATCATAGACTATCAGGATTGGAAGGGACCTCAGGAGGTCATCTAGTCCAATCCCCTGCTCAAAACAGGACCAATCCCCAACTAAATCATCCCAGCCAGGGCTTTGTCAAGCCTGACCTTAAAAATCTCCAATGAAGGAGATTCCACCACCTCCCTAGGTAACGCATTCCAGTGCTTCACCACCCTCCTAGTGAAATAGTGTTTTCTAATATCCAACCTGGACCTCCCCCACTGCAACTTGAGACCATTGCTCCTTGCTCTGTCAGATTTCAACTATGCTGTAAAATACTTGCAGGTCCCACACCTGCTCCTGACTGCCCCTCTTCCCCATCCATTTCACAGTCACATTTCCCTATTTGTGCACAAGCAAAGCGAGGTCTAATACTCCACTTGACGGCACTGCTGTGTCTGTATGTTGGTAATACGATAACTTGACTACGTTGTTGTGTGTGTTGGTAATGTGATAATTTTTGAATGCTGCATCCGATTAATGCTAAAATGCCAAGGAATGGTATCAATGGTCAGAAACCTGTTTATGGTGGTGAAAAGTGGGGGGAGGGGAGGAGTGGGAAATGGGGCACACACAGAGCCCCTGCCATCTGGTTAGCAGAGTGTCTGCTTCTAACACCTTGTCTGTAGATCAAAGAACCAGCTAAGGGCAGAAATTAATACCTTTCAGCATAACAACATCCCTCAACTCTGCTCCAGCTTGGTTTAAAATGTTGGCACCTTGACAGCCTTCTCTCCCAGACAGAACACAAATAAGGAGAATGGTGCGGGGCATGGGACAATGGAGCAAAGATGGGAATGGAGGCACAGAGAATCCCTGGAAGGGGGAGGTAGAAAGAGGGGACACCGGTATAGAGAGAAGGGGGAATAGGAAGGGGCACAGAGAGCTGCTGGAATGAGGGAGAGGGTGGGAGTGTTGCAAGGAGTCCTTGAAATAGAGGGGACTGGGAGGGTGGCACGCAGGGTGCTCGAGGGGGAAATGGAGGGATGCCGAGAACCCCTGGGGTGTGCAATGGACATGGCATGCACAGACACCACAGCGTGACCCCCTAGTTAAAAAGATTTTCCTCTTCTCTGCTGCTGAATTAACACCCCACACAAACAACAGCGGAAACCGACTGACTCTACCAGGGAGAAGAGGGGGTGACAGAGGCGCTGCTGATACACATTTATTAGTCATTATCACATATATAACAGTAATATCAAGGGAGACCGCAGGGTCAGGGCTCATTGTGTTAGGCAACGTGCAGTCCAATGTGCGAAGCATCCAGGTGCTGCAGGTTCAAGCCGTGTCCCATTCTACCACATCCTGGCACAAGGGCAGTGGTGCCATCGGGGCAACGCCATGTTCCATCCCGCCATGTCCCAGCACGGGGCCATGGAGCCAGCGGGGGCTGTGCCACGTTCTGTCCGGTGACATCCCAACCCGGGGCCATGGAGCCGCGGTGCCGCCTGCGGCCGGGGCAGGGAGGGTGTGACGACCCCTCCCCCCATGGCACTGCAGCGGGCGAGGCTCAGTGAAGCCGGCACGGCGGCTCCGCCAATGAGAGCCTTCAGCTGCAGGCTAGGCCGTGTTGCCATGGTGACCCGGCAGGCCCCGCCCCCAGTCGTGCAGGGCTAGAGCCGCTCACCCCGCTCTGAGGACAGCCTGGGAGGGGCCGTTGGCCGCGCCCCAGCCATAGAGAGGCGGTTCCTGTGTGACTCCTCCTTCCTCCGCTCGGTGGGGTTCCAACTCCCCATGCGCTGCTTCCGGTTGCGGCGGCGGTCTAGCCCCGCGAGCAGCGCTCTATAGTCTCTGACCTCCGCGCCGCCCAGGGCCCTATCTAGCCCCCGCAGCCCCATGGAGGGTTCATTTCCGTGCCTGGGGGGTCCGCTCCCTCTGCTTCCTGCGGTCTCTATGATCTTCTTCCGCCTCTAGCGCCCATAGGGGCGCCTCTAGCCGCCGCCCTCCCGGCTCTATGGTCCGCGCGGCCCGGAGCGCTTCCCAGTCTCCTGAGCGCCCGCGTCGCTGCTGCTGTCGGCCGGAGCCGGGGGAGCGAGCGCGGCGGCGCTGCCGGGGCCTGCCCAGCCTCCCCCCTCTCGGCGGCCATGGAGCTGGAGGTGCCGGATGATGCGGAGAGCGCGGCAGCCGCCGAGGCCGGAGCCGTCACCCCGGAGGCTGGATGGGGGGGACCCGACTCGGCAGGAGGTGAATGGGCTGCGGACCCCGGGGGTGGGGCTGAGTCTCTCCCCCCGGGGCGCCTGGCATGGACCCGGCCGGGCTGAGCACCCTCCCCTCCTGCCCCCCCCC